>NC_079210.1:5739203-6039203 GCF_026745355.1 Beta vulgaris subsp. vulgaris
CGTCGTGTCATTATGTCAACGTCATCCTGCAAAAACTCAACCATAACAGTTCCCAACATCGATATCCATACTTCTCAGAACCATACCCAATAAAGTAACATTTAACGGCTTTTGGGTCTAACTTGTCACGTTTCTCAGACTGAACATATGCAACACAACCAAATAGTTTTAGAAAAGAAAGATTTACCTCCTTTCCACTCCAAACCTCCTCTGGTAACTTGAACTCCAATGGAACTGATGGTCCTTTGTTGATCAAATAAGCTGCTTTACTAACCGAACATGCCCAGAATGTCTTAGGTAGCCCTGCATGCAACCTCATACTTCTAGCCCTCTTAGTCAGTGTCCTGTTCATTCTCTCTGCAACTCCATTATGACGAGGTTTTCCTGGAACTGTCCTCTTCAGAATTATGCCGTTTTCCTCACAGAATTTTGTATACACTGCTAACTGATACTCACCTCCATTATCAGACTTAATGCACTCAATCTTCTTTCCAGTCTGATTTTCGACTTCAGCTTTCCACTTCTTGAAGGTTTCACAAAGTTCAGATTTCTTCTTCATGAAGTAGACCCATACCTTCCTGATGTAGTCATCAATGAAAGTAACAAAATACTGTGAGCCTCCAAGGGATTTGACTGGGGAAGGACCCCACAAATCAGTGTGCACGAATTTTAACTTCTCAGTTTTCAACTCTCTTTTGGCTTTTTTGAAAGTCACCTTTTTCTGCTTGCCATAAACACAGCTCTCACAAAATTCCTTGTCAACTGATTTCAACCCTGACAACTTGCCACTTGAAGCTAAAATCTCCATTCCCTTCTCACTCATATGACCAAGTCTAGTATGCCATAACTTGGGCTCACTTTCTGTAGCTGCACCAATCATGTATGTACACCCTGCAATAGTGTATAAGGTTCCCATATTAGTACCTCTAGCCAAAATCATGGAACCTTTGGAAATATTCCACTTTCCCTCACAGAACACAGTTTTGTAGCCACATAAGTCTAGTTGACTCACAAAAATCAGATTCCTTGCTAGGCCTGGAATGTACCTAACATCTTGCAGTTTTATAGTTCCTCCGTTTGTAGTCCTGACAACCATATCTCCCTTCCCCATAATATCCAAGGTCTTGTCATCAGCAAGATGGACCTTTCCTAACTTCTTTGCCTTGAAGTCTTGAAACAGCTCCCTCATGGGTGAAGAGTGAAACGATGCCCCCGAATCTAGGATCCACGACTCTATGGAACTATCAACACTAAAAATCAGAGCATCCTCAACCTCATTCGATGCAGAAAATATCAATGAGTTGTCACTATCCTCCTGTTTATCACTATGGTTAGAATTTCCATCCTTCTTCTTGGGATGTGGACAATCCCTCTTTGGATGACCCTTCTCACCATAATTCCAACAGGTAAAGTTTGTTCTACCCTTTGACTTACTTTGCCCCCTTGACTTTGATCTCCCTTGTGAACTCTTCCCTTTTCCCTTTTGTTTTCCCCTTCCTCTACCCTCTGCCCTATATGATCAAGATGATTCTCCACTCTCTTTCCTTCGAATGCTCTCACTCAAAATCAGATCACGGACAACATCATATACTAATTTCTCTTTACCAGAGGAATTACTAACAGCAGTAACAACAGTTTCCCATGCAGTAGGTAAGGAGGACAACAAAATTAAGGATTTCACTTCATCCTCAAAGACAATACTAACTGAAGATAATTGACTTATTATTGAATTACATTCATTAATATGTTCAGCAGCAAAACTACCATTATCCATCTCTAAATCAAATAAATGACGCATCAGATATACCTTATTCATTGTCGAGGGCTTCTCATACATATCTGACAGTGCTTTGATCAATCCCGTCGTTGTATTGACATCCTTGACATTGAACGCCACAGTCCGAGCCAATGTCAATCACACCACTGCTAGTGCCTGCCTATCGAGTACCTTCCACTTAGCCACTTCTATGTCAGCCGGCTTTGTAGACAAAGGTTGAGACAAATTTTTCTGATATAAGATGTCTTCAATCTGCATCTTCCAATATCTAAAATCTGCTCCATCAAACTTCTCAATTCTAACCTTTGCATCCTCCATTGTTAATTATTCTAGATCTAGACAATAATCCAACCTAGCTCTTGATACCATTTGTAAGTTCTATTAACTATCAATCTAGGAATAATAGCAAACAATAATAGAACAAAAAAGAACAAAGCAATAAAGAACACACAAGAACTTTTATGTGGAAACCCAAGAACTGAGAGAAAAACCACCAATATGCACTAGGAATCGATGAATATTCAAGAAAGATTACAAAAGCGCTCAAGAACTCTCTCTAAAGCTTTTTCTCTCTCAAATATGTGTATAATGATGAAGAATACAATTAATGACGAATTAGGGCACCTATTTATACCCCCACTTGGAAAAACGCGTTTTCAGAACGAAAACGACTCAAAACAGACCCCGCCCGATCGGGTCGGGCGAGACCCGCCCGATTGGGCACTTAACGTCAACCTCCAAAGCGT
Source organism: Beta vulgaris subsp. vulgaris (assembly GCF_026745355.1). Taxonomy (NCBI): domain Eukaryota; kingdom Viridiplantae; phylum Streptophyta; class Magnoliopsida; order Caryophyllales; family Amaranthaceae; genus Beta; species Beta vulgaris. The sequence goes on from NC_079210.1 coordinate 5,741,727, forward strand.
ACACGGGCCCTATCAGGCGAAGAACGCCCCAGTCGTAATACGGTGTTCCGCCCGATCGGGCGAGATGGCCCAATGCCATCGAGCGAACCAGCAAACTCTCCAACTCCACGTTTCGTTGCGGGCCTGATCGGGCGCCCTTGCCCGACCCGATCGGGCGAAGCTACAACGTCCCGATTTGACGCATTTCTTCTGTTTTCCTTCGTCGCAACCTTTCTCCACACCCCATACACCTCCATGAGCCCCATATGAACCATATACCCAACACTTTTTTTATTATCGGTTCATGAACTTATATATCACATAACCTGGCAATATTTGGCAGATTCATAAGCACGTTTTCATGATTATATAATCACACACATAATAAATGTGGCGATCCATTGTGTTGTGACTTGTCAATATAAACATGATGTAAATCATTGATATTTATTAAAGTATATCACTACAACTAGTGATATCATACATTGACTTAACCATAAAACACTTCACATTTCATTTTAAACACTATTGATTTAATTTTCAAGCCTTTGTGTACATAATTTATCACACAAGTTATAACTTGGATTTGGAAGAACTAAACTTCTCCTAGGAAGAAATACCATCTTCTATACCATGCACTTCGTAAAACCACAAAAAGTGTTGGGTTCAATTTGTAAGTTGTATTGAATATCAATCTAGCAAGTAATATCAAACAATAATAGAAAAATGAAACAATAAAAGCAATAAAAGACAAGAGAACTTTTACGTGGACACCCAAGAACTGTGAGAAAAACCACGAATATGCACTAGGAATCGATCAATGTTGAAGAAAAGATTACAAAAGCTCTCCAAGATCTCTCTCTAGCTTTTTCTCTCTTCAGTATGAGAATAATAATGAATAATCCCTTATCAACGCATTAGGTTAAATCTATCTATAACTCAACTTAGAAAAACTTGTTTCCGCATCAAAATTAACAATCGCCAGATCGGACCGGGCGACCGCCCGATTGGGCGACCAATTCGCCAAGCAGATTTCAGTCTCAGGCCCGGTCGGTCGGGTCCGGTTGTTCGCCTGGTCGTAGTTTAGCTAACACGCCCGATCGAGCGCTCCTATTTCTACCCTTGTTGTATCTTCGTCTCGGGGCCGATCGGGCGGCACTTGTCCGACCCGATCAGGCGAGGTCTACCGACAGCATTTTGACGAGCTTCTTCCTTCACACAACCTCATCTCCACACCATACACCAGATTAAGCCCCATACGGATTCTATATATGCCCAACAAGGTTGTGGCCCAAATTCTATTCTGGCCCAAGTTAGAAAATATCTCACAAGCATATGTTGGTGATTAGAAAGAAATCAAGAATGATTTCTCTAGAAATCTCCAAGAATGACGGCGATCTGCTATGATCATGATTTTTCTAGAGCATTGGTTAAGGGCTACATCCATCTAGAATATGGAGCTAGAAAAATCTTTATTTTACCGACATTATTTCACCGCCTAAATACCATGATCACCAAGACTAATATTCATTTAGAGAGCATAAATCACGAAGATTAACCAACATTTCAACGCAAAGAAGTCATAGTATATATTAACCCTTCTTGTTTATAACCCATTTTATATTATTAATTTATTATTCTTCTTTGTAATACTCTTTTGTAAGTTTCTTACTATAGTGAAAGTTTTATTGTATACTTATTCTAATAATGTACTCTCCTATTTTATATAGTGGATTTTTGGATACTCGTCGTCCGTAGGTTTTTTGCCTCTATTTGAGGATTTTTTCCACGTTAAATTTGTGTATTTATCTTTTACTACTTTTCTTGCCACATATTTTTAACTCTATGTATTTTCTCTATCTCTACATCTTTAATTTGCTTCCGATACACACTCACAATTATAAAAAGTGGTATCCGAGCCAAGGTTGGTTAGAGTATTATTATATTTAAGATGTCTTTCGTAACGAAATTCAAGATTGAGAAATTCGATGGCAAGATCAATTTTAGCATCTGAAAAGTCAAGATAAAGGTCGTTCTCACACAGAGCGGATTAAAAAGGACACTTGATGGCAAATAGAAAAAACCATCTATTATGTCCGATGAGCAATGGCAAGAGTTGGATGAAAAAACATTATCTACGATTGAACTATGTCTAACCAAGGAGGTACTACGTGAGGTTATTCACGAGGAGACCGTTGTAGGGCTATTGTTGAAGCTTAGGTGCCTCTACATGACTAAAAGTCTCGGTAATAAACTCCGTCTCAAGAAAAAACTTTACACTATTAGGATGACCGAAGGTACTTCTATCCAATCTCATCTTAATGAATTCAATTCTATTATTGATCTTGGAAATTTGGATGTCAAGATTGAAGATGAGGATAAAGTTGTGTTATTTAATGTCTCCCTACCTCCTTTGTACAAGCACTTCAAGAAAATCATGTTATATAGTAAAAATAATACCTTATCTTTTGAAGATGTTGAATCTCATTTACTCTCAAAAGCAAAATTTGACCTTGAAGTGCATTCCGATGATAATGCCGAAGGACTAAATGTAGGAGGAGATCACACAGAAAATAAGTACCAAAAATCAGGCCATATCTAATGGGCATAAATCTAATAATTTATGCAAATACTGTAAGAAGCATGGGCACTCTAGATTCTAAAGGGTTCGAAATTTCGGCTCAAGGTGGAGTACTTAAAGTCCTCAGAGGTGCTCATGAAATTCTGAAGACCATCAGACATAGTGATCTCTATGTATTACAAGGGTCTTCTATTGTGGTTTCTACTTACACAACCCCGATTCGACTTCAATGAGCGCCTTCATAAAACGGATTCTGGTATGTCACATTATTCTAAGCGCAATATACAATTGGGCCAAGGTGACAATCTACCTAATACCGTTCGAAATTCATACGACGAGTATGTATAGAATTTGGTCCAAGTAGGAGATTGTTGGGTTGTGGCTCTAATTATATTATGGCCCAAGTTAGAAAATATCTCACAAGTATATGTTGGTGATTAGAAAGAAATCAAGAATGATTTCTCCAGAAATCTCCAAGAATGACGGTGATCTTCTATGATCATGATTTTTCTAGAGCATTGATTAAGCGCTATATCATTCTAGAACTAGTTATTAGGTCCGGGCTATGCCCCGGATAAGAAAAAATTTCATTTATTAATGTAATACTTTATGATAATAACACTAAATACAACTTAGTCTAGTGGTTAAAACTTTAGAATATGTACTTGAGGTCTCGGGATCAAACCCTATACTACGCAATTTCTAAATTTTTTTATTGTACATAGATTACATGAACTAAAAATCTCTAGGCCGGGAGAGTGCCATGTGGCACAACTTCTTGTTTCACGTGGCACAACTTCTTGTTTATGCACGCCTTTTTATATATTTATATAGATATGGAACTAGAAAAATCTTCATTTTGCCGACATTAATCACTGCCTAAATCACCATTATATATATGGCTGGGTATTCATTTGGAGAGCATGAATCACCAAGATTAGCCAACATTCCAACACAAATAAGCCATAGTATATATTAAGCCTCCCTATCATATTCACCCTGGCCTTCTTGTTTATAACTCACCTTGTATTATTAATCCACTATTTCTCTTTCTAATACTCTATTGTGAGTTTATTACTATAGTGAGAGCTTTATTGTATACTCAACCTAATAATATTCAGGGTCCTTGTACTTTTCTAGATTCTATATAGTGGATTTTCGGATACTCGTCGTCCGTGGATTTTTTACCTCTATTTGAGGATTTTTCCCATTTTAAATTATATGTCGCTCTTTTACTACTTTTCTTGCCACATATTTTCAACTCTATTTATTTTTCTCAATCTCTACATCTTTAATTTGCTTCTGCTACGCACTCACAACCACGTGCTAAAATGTGTATGCTTATTCAGTATTTTGCAGCAATAAAAACATAATTAAAATATTTGAAACAACAGTTAAATTCAATTATTTAGTACAGTTTAGAACCAAAGGCCCTAAAAGCCAAATCTCTAATTAAATCTAAATCTTAGAAAGCCAATTACAAACTCAAAATTCAATTAACTTCTATAACCAATGCAAAACAATAAAGTAATGACAAAAAAATCATATACACTCCTCACTTCCCAGTTGCATCATATCTCCAATGAGGAATAATTGTATGACCAATTGATACCACTAACGGCTTGCTAAACAATACCAAATTAAAGATGGTTCATCACAAGCTTAATAAGGCACCAGCCATGATCAAACACAAAGCATGTTGATAAATGCATATTCAAACATCATTTAGTTGCATATTAAGGTGCATTTTCTATTAGATGTGTGATCAACAAGAGAATCGACTATACCACTCTAAGGCACGGAAACTAGGGGTGTTCATGGGTGGTTAACCGTAACGAAATAAAATTTCGGGACGGTAACCGAAATTATCGGTTCGCCATATTTGTGAACCGTAACTGTAACTGTTCAAACCGGTAACCGCATAAACGGTTAACCGATTTTTCGGTACGGTTTTCCGGTTAACCATTAACCGTTACTCAAGTTTTATTAAATCAGTTTACTTATTTTATATATTAGATATTAATTTTTTCTCAACCTAAATAATATACCATTAATACCAAAATTATCTATAAAAGACAATCATCTTTAAAAACATTCCAGACCATAGAAGTATTTCATTATTTTGAACTTGGGCTAAGCCTAACTAATATTATCGAATTTGGGCTTACACTCCTTTAGTCCTCTTAGCCTTTAACTCTCTTAGGTAAGTTACAGTGACTTACGTTTTTTTTTACTATACAAGAAGTGAAGTCATAGACTACGCTTTATAATTAATGCCTTTAATTAAAAAAAATTAATTAATATATTATTAAAAATAAATAAATAATAATAAATAAATTTATCCGATTTTTCGGTTAACCGTTTTATAAAAAATCATAACCGTAACCATACCGTTTAACCGTCATTTTTACCGGTTCGGTAACCAAACCATTCAACCCCAAATTTCCCGGTTCGATAACCGCCCATTTTAATCGGTTTTTCGGTACGGGATTTCGGTTTCGTTTTTTGTGAACACCCCTAACGGAAACTACACTTTCCTATTAGTTTAATTTCACCCCTCTATGATCACCGGGTTAACAAGAAATAACTAATGAGATACAATGGAGAAAACAATTCACAAGATGATCTTCTATGTAAGTCAACAAGAACCTTTGTGTTTGTTGTTTGTGAAGAGCACTTAGAGAGAAATATAGAAGTCTCTCTCAAGCAAAGCAAGTGTTTAGGAATATGAAAAACTGATTTTTTTTTTTTTTTTTCCTATTCCTCTCTCATATGAATGACAAAGGTCATATATAAATATTACCTTCATAGATTAGAGTTGTTATTGCCTTAATATTCCTTTAATCCTATGATTAAGAATCCCAATCGTCATTAAAAGGATAACGTATACAATACAACGGTTATAAACCGTTCACGCTAAAAAACAGAACACATGTCGCGACCCGCGATACAGATCGCAAGTCGCAACAGTGCGCTTGTCGCGACCCCACGACGGCCCCCTACTCGTGACCCGCGACAGATGTCGCGACCAGTTACGAACCTCCTATTTTACTTGATTGTTTCACGTGTTTTTGCGTTTTCTAGTCTTAGCATACTACACCACCTCCTCTTCTAGTATAGAACCATATGAGCTTATAAAACCCATTACACTATAAATGTTCCAACAATCCTCCTCCCATTTATAGGGTAATGTTGAAAGGTTTTCCAACTTGCTATATATCACAAACATAGACATGCTCATGCATCATGGAAATATCTTACGATTGAATCTCCACTTAGTAAAAGTAACTTTACAATAATTTCGATCATAATGATAAACAAAGCTTTGAATCATATAACCACCACAAATCATTGAAGATACTAAAACACATAATCATAAACTTCGTTCTTAACCTCCGACACCTATGAAGCCTTGTTGTCCATATCCATTCATAAGTGTTCCAAGTCAAGCCTTAGACTTGGTGAAGCGGCCAAACATCTAGCTTGTATAGGTAAATCTTTACGAACATGCTCCTACAATTGAGTACTTATCAAAGATTTATTATTAAGAAATAAATTTAACCTCTTCACATTGTAGAAACAAGCACTAACCTTGGGATGTGTTAAACAAGTGCTCCCAACCTTCTAGAGAAGTACTATCCTCATTGAATTCGAGATCTATAACGTTTTATTAGACGTCAAATTGGGTTTTCCTTCATCATAGGTTGTTTAACAGGCTCAAGACCCATTCCATTATTCATTTTGTTCCCTAGTTCCCTTGACAACGATTTAGTAGATGTATCGCCAAGTTCAAACTAGACCCAATAAAATTAATAGTTATACTATTCCTTATCATTTAACGCACATAGCTATGTCTAACTCCAATGTGCCTTGACTTGCCATTGTAGACTTCACTATAAGCTTTAGCTATGGTTGATACACTATCACAATGAATAGCAAGAGGTGACATAGGTTTGACCCACAAGTTAACCTCACTCAACAAATTCCTTAGCCATTCCACTGCTTTGCAACAAGATGCCAATGCAATGAATTCCGATGCCATATAGTTGAATCCATTATACATGTTTGCTTCTTGGATGCCCATGGAATAGCACCTCCCCAAGAAGAAACACCCATCCACTTTTGGATGAAAAATCTTCCTTATTGTAAATTCAACTAGCACCTGAGTAACCTTCTAGAATAGAAGGTTCTCCTTTGTAATTTATGACATAATCCAAGGTTTTATTCAAATACCTTAGCTCTCTCCTCAATGCTTTCCAATGCAACATACTAGGATTACTAGTATACCTACTGAGCTTACCAATAGCAAAAGCTATATCCGGCCAAGTGCTAGTCATAGCATACATCAAGTTTCTAATTAAGCTTGCATACTCCGATTGTGAAATATGAGTACCACTACTCGGAACCAAGTGAATACTAGGATCTATCGGAGTAGAAAAATGAGTCGAGTTCGATTCATTAAACCTCTTGATCACTTTCTCAATGTAATGAGATTGTGATAAAGAGTTTACCTCTCATTATTCTAATACCTAGAATAACATTCGATTCACCCAAATCTTTCATTGAGAAGCTAGAAGAGAGAAAAACTTTGGTGTTTTCCACTTGTTCCAAATCAATCCCAAAGATAAGTATATCATCAACATATAAGCAAATTAAAACTCCGATCCATTACCGTTATTATCAAATTTACTATATACACACTTATTGGACTGATTTATTTTGAGCCCACTAGACAAAATGACCTCATCAAATTTTTGATGCTATTGCTTAGGTGCTTGTTTAAGACCATACAAAGATCTAACTAGTTTGCAAACCTTGGTCTCTTGACCTTTGAATACAAAACCTTTTAGGTTGATTCATGTACACTTCCTCCTCTAATTCACCATTAAGGAAGGCAGTTTTGACATCCATTTGGTGAATTACTATACCATGAATCGCAGTCAATGCTATCAAAAGTCTAATGGTAGCTATCCTAGCAAAGTACCTTTTTTAGAAGATTCGAGCAAGAAAGTTGTATCTTGGCAATAAAAAGAAGATTCGAAGTCTTTGGAAAACTGAGAAGACCAGAGAAAAAGCCGAAGAAAGATGAGTAAGTTGAATAAAAAACAAAGAAAAAGAAATTTCGCTTTTAAATACTAGGATAGACAGTGGAGATGAAAAAACGTATCAACTGCTACCATAGATTCTCGCCAAGTGTCACCTCTAGAGCACACCCTAATAAACAAAAAAGGGGGGAAAACAAGCGGGATTCCAGAAGCAAAAATGATTACGCTTTTTTGAAATCTACACCTCACCCTAGGTCAACACATGGCACCATCAGAAGAACTACCCAAAAGTGCATGCAAAATTCATTCGCCTCCTCAAAGTCAACATCAACGACGGCCACGACCCTCAATGATGTTGGGGGTCTAGTTGCATGGGTAATATCACAAGTCTACTATTGGATGCATCTCGGTGTCCAACATGAAACTCTTCAGGACGCGAACTCATCAGAATGGGGCAAGCCATCCTTGGTAATGGATTGGGATGGTGCTCGCGGCCACCAAAAAGGACAAAATAAGGTAATCTCCCTTCCAGTCAGACTCACCCTAATCGTACACATGTCAAATGATTATACATCCTGTCAGATAAACAGTACTCCTATAAATAGCCAATCACTATAAGAATGAATGGCAATTGCGACCAACCTTTACGACTGTGCGGAAATCCGGTCGTAAAAAGCTACCAATTACATCGAGATTTGGAACCCGTCATAGATATTAAGGTTATTTTGCAACGAGTCCTAAATTGGGTGGTAAACGTTAAAATCTGGTCGTAAAATGTGTGAAATTGTGCGAAAAAACATGAGCGGGAGCTTTCCCGGTTTCTCAATTTTTTAACATCCATTTGATTAGTAATTACAACGTGATAAACGGTTGCAAAAGACTATTGAAATTTTTAAAAATATCATTAATTTGTTAATCCCCAAAAATTAAAAAAATGCCCTACGCTTCTCAGTCCTCAGTACTGTTCCATTGCGGTGATCGAGCTTCTTCACTGCGCGAACTCCTCTGTTCATCTCGAATTTCTGGGTAAGTTTCTCCATCCTTCATGCTATAAAGCCAAAATCAGATGTTCTCTTTTGTTTTTGTTCACCTTAATTGACGGTCTTCATGTTTTTGTTCATCTATTTTTCATAGTTCTACGGGAATTCTCGACCTAGATTCATCCCATTGGCGCCCCAATTTGTGAGATGTTTTCGTAATCTCCAACCATAATTGAGAGATATTAGGTATTATTCTTCCATATTCAAGCATAATTTTGATTTAAATATTTTCATAATCGTAAACCATAATTGTCGATTTTTTTTTACGGGGATATAATTGTCGAATTTGGCTGTATTATGCTCGTTTGGTGTGATTTTATTAGAATCTTAAACCAAAATTGGTGCTTTGAAACCCCAATCAAACCAAACGACAAAAAGACATTCTGAATTGTGATTTGCTTGTTGTCCAGTATATGTGTTTTACTCTTTTTGGTGTAGTCTCTGATTTGCTAGGAGAGAGTTGATCTAAACTTGAGAGTCTATATAATCTTTCTGGTCTTATGGTTTTGAGGGATCAATGTTGAAGCAGTGGCCATATCTCTACATATATGTAAGGCCAGGCTGTGTTTTTATGGTGAATTGAAGCAGCTTGCTTGCATGACTTTTTTACTAACTAGCAGTAGCGTTCAGATTTCTGGGAAAAATGGGTTGAAGATGATCACACGCTTTACATTAATCCCCTAACACAAACCATAGTAAAATCCTTAATCATGAATTCAACTAATTAATGCTTGGGGTTTCTAGGTTCTAATGACATGTTATTCAAGGTTAATTATTTGCTAACACTTGGATTTGGATTTTGTCGTAGGTTGTATACCAACAATTGGGGTTTGTGTCGTGATCCTTCGTGTTGTCTCCTTTTCTGCGTGTTTGACAATGATCTTGCACACTACACATAGTCCTAACATATTGGAAAGGTAAATTATTAGATTCTTTTTAATATTCATGCTTTATTTATAATTTTAAACCATAGATATTCTCCATTTATGAAATTAGATACGTTATTATCTTATTATAAGAAAACACTACATTTGTTTATTCAGAATACAATGGCCCCTTGTAAGGAATGGATGAAACTTTCCCGAGCTGATCATTTGAATGCTGCATATGAAATAGGCGTTCAAAATTTTTTAAAATATGCATCTGAAAAGTCGGGAGGAATAGAAAAGATTAAATGTCCTTGTGTAAAATGCTTAAATGCATCATTTCAATCTCTAAATATGGTAAAAGATCACTTATTAACTTATGGAATCATCGAGTGTTATACATTTTGGTATCACCATGGGGAAAGAGTTGGGGAGGATACCTTTGAATCACAATCTAGCGAAGAAGTAGGAGATGATGAGTTATTAGATGACGATAACGAAAATGAGATGGATACAATAATTAGGGATTTTTTTCCTAATTGTAGTGGTTTTGCTGAAAATGACTCCTTTAGTGAATTACGGGCTGAAGATTCGAATGATGATGCTAAGAAATTCTTTAGATTGTTTGATGATATGCAAAAGCCATTATTTGAAGGTTCTAAGTCGTCAAGATTGTCTACAATTGTTAACTTGCTTCATATTAAAACTCTTGGGAGGTGGAGTAATGACTCATTTACTATGTTATTGCAATACTTGAAAGATCATTTGCTACCAAAAGACTCAACTCTTCCTACTTCCTATTATGATGCAAAAAAGACCACTAAAGATTTGGGGCTTTCATATAAAAAGATTGATGCTTGTGTTAATGATTGTATGTTATTTTGGAAAGATGATGAACAATTAGAATATTGCAAAATTTGCAATGCTTCTAGGTGGAAGCAAGGTAAGAATAGTGGGGAAATTAGAACGAAAGAAAATGGTAAAAGAATACCTGAAAAGGTCCTTCGATATTTTCCGCTTAAGCCAAGACTTCAACGTTTGTTCATGTGCTCTAAGACAACTCATCATATGAGATGGCATCATGAAAGGTCTGTCGAAGATGGTTTTATTGAGCACCCCGCGGATGGGAAAGCATGGAAACATTTTGATGAAAAAAATGAACCTTTTTCTTCTGAATCTCGTAATGTTAGGTTAGGGCTTATAAGTGATGGATTTAATCCCTTTTCTAATTTTGCAAAACCGTATAGTATTTGGCCTGTGATGCTAGTTCCATACAATTTGCCTCCTTCGATGTGTATGAAACCTTCTAGTATGCTATTGTCAATGCTTATTCCTGGTCCAAAGGGTCCTGGCGATGCTATTGATGTGTATTTGTAGCCTTTGATAGAAGAGCTTAAAGAGTTGTGGGAAGTTGGTGTTGAAACTTATGATGCATCAAAAAAAGAAAATTTTAAAATGCATGCGGCTTTGCTGTTAACTATCAATGATTTTCCCGCTTATGGAATGTTATCTGGATGGAGTACCAAGGGGAAGAGAGCATGTCCTTGTTGTCATAAAGAGAGCATGGCGAAGGAAGAAAGATGTTTTTGGAAAGAAAGAAAAAGGAGAGGCGCCTAAGCCATTATCAGGGGAGGAAGTTCTTGAACAAATTAGAGATCTTGAAGGTATATGTTTGTCCAAAGATCCCAGTAAGAAGACGAAAGTGTCACATAAGATCAGAGTCGATAATTGGAATAAGAAAAGTATTTTCTTTGAGTTGCCTTATTGGAAAACACTTTTATTACGACATAATTTAGATGTAATGCACATTGAAAAGAAATATGTGACATTATTCTGGGAACCATCATGAACATTAAAGGACAAACTAAAGACACAGCTAATTCTCGTTTTGATATGGAGGGATTAGGTATAATGCCAAAGCTACATCATATTTCAAAGGGTGGCAAAATTGAATTACCCCCCGCACCATACACACTATCTAAGAGTCAAAAAGAGATATTGTGTCGTTTTTTAAAAGAGTTGAAAGTTCCCGATGGCTATTCTTCTAATATTTCTCGATGTGTAAATGTAAAAGATTGTAAGATTTCAGGATTGAAGAGTCATGATTGTCATGTCTAGCTACAAAGCATACTTCCTCTTGTGATTCACGGCCTTTTGGTGAAAGATGTATCCGAGCCTTTAGTTGAGTTATGTCAGTTTTTCGGTGTGCTCTGTGCTAGATCTGTGCAAGTTAAACATCTAGAGAAAATCAAATCCCAAATTCCTTTAACTCTTTCGAAGTTAGAAGCATGGTTGCCTCCTTCTTGTTTTGATGTCATGCTTCATTTAAGTGTCCACCTAGCTGATGAGTTAATTCTTGGCGGTCCTGTCCATTTTTGTTGGATGTATCCTGGGGAACGATATCTCCATAAACTCAAGTTATATGTGCGTAATAAAGCACGTCCGGAGGGCTGAATAGCGGAGGGTTATATTGTTGACGAGTGTATGACTCTATGCTCAAGGTACTTAGATTGCGTTGAAACAAAATTTAATCGTCTTGAGCGTAACTGTGATGGTGATGATGATACTGCGAGGAAACTATCTATATTTTCTCACCCTGGAAGGCCCTTAGGGGGCGGAAAAACCAATAATTTGGACGTGTATGAAAGAGAGCAAGCTCACATCTATGCTTTAAAGAATTGCATTGAAGTTGACCCATTCTACAAGTGAGTAGTTATAACATTTGTTTGATGTTTCAGATGTTTTTATTTAATTATTTTAACTAATTTACTGTCCAAAATAGAGAATATGCTGAAATGATAGCACATGAAGGAGTTGAACTTTCCCAACATCAACGAGATGTGAACTTTGCGAGTTGGTTTAGAAAAAAAGTACGTTTTCATTCCGGACAAGTTTATCTTTGACTTTGATAATTTGAGATTGCATTTTGATCGTTATTATGTGTATTTTCCAGATTGAAAAGTTGGTCGAACAAAAAGCATGTCCTTATGGGGAAGAATTTCTATCTTTAGCACGTGGTCCTATATACAGTTCTAGGTCTTTTAGTGGTTATGTCACTAAGGGATTTAGGTTTCATACATTACACCGTGATAGAAACTTGAGAACACAAAATAGTGGAGTAGTGGTGTTGGGTGATACTGGTGAGGAAAAAGAGGCCTTAGACTTTTATGGGGCATTGACAGAAGTAATCAGAGTAGAGTATTTGGGGGTAATTACGTTGTATTTTTTCGGTGTGATTGGTATGATGTGCTTGATTCTAAGAAAGGAATTAATGTGGACAAATTTGGGTATGTTAGTGTTGATACACAACGGAACCTCAAAACAGATGAACCTTTTGTGCTAGCTATCCAAGTGTCACAAGTGTTCTATGCAACAGATATTGTAAAAAAGGTAACTAGCGTGTTGCAGTTAAGACAAAACCTCGAGTTACATATGAGTTGGCAGTGGAGAAAGACAGTTATTCTCAAAGCATGGAAATCTTAGATGATGCCGAGGATGCATATCAATAACGTGAATCTTTTGGCTTTGTTGCATCTGCATCGGCATACACGCATAACGAGATGAATGATGAACACAGGGTTGACATGGAACCTGAGATCGTTGATGCTGTGGTAGTAAAGAAACGAAAGAGAAAAACTTAGAGATCCTTAAAATATTATTGTTTTAAGATGGATTATTATTAGATGGCATTTTCTTTATTTTTCTTTCTTGAACAAAACAATATCTAAATAGTGTTTGGAAAGGTTATGTTTGTTGCTTAGAAGTAGTTGACAAGAGCTAATGTTAAAATAATTTATTAATTCTTGCCTATATATTGGTGCTTAAAGTACTACTTGCTAAATTACAATGGCACAACTTTGAGATTTGTAGTTTTCATGACTAATGTTGAAATAATTTATTAGTTCTTGCCTCATAACGTTCATTTAGTAGGAAAGGTATGTACTAGCAATCTATATGATCCATTTTTCATGGAGCTTGGAAGGATTTCTTGTTGTGATTACTTAGTTGTGTCAACATACCATGGAAAGTAACTACAGTAGATGAATCTTTGTTAATTACAATATATAGTTGTTGCATGCATGTGCCTGATTGGTGGATCAATTAGTTGAAGCAGTCAGCATTCAGTCTCTAATTAACCACCAAGTGATATTATATGTTGGGATTATATGTTGATTTCTATTTTGTATTTGGCTATATATGGATTTTAGTTCTGTATTTTAGTTCTGTATTTTGGATTATGAATAGAAAGCAGAACATGGATTTTAGTTCTGTGTTTTAGTTCTGTTTTTGGGATTATGAATACAGTGATTTTAGTTATGCTTTCTATTCATATTCAGTGATCTATTCTGTATTTGGCTGAATATGGATTTCTATTCAGTGATATTATAATAACATATATGTTGATTTCTATAGATGTTCCCAGACCCAAGGATGGAGGTAGTTAGTTTTGAATAGTTCTGTATGATGGTTTTGTTCACACTTACATTTTTTGTTTCATGTAACCTTTATTTCTTTCTTCTTCATTCTTGTTGATGTTTTATTGCAAACGCGGATTTTACCTCAATCAGCTTGTTATCGACATGGTTTAGCAATTGGTGCAACAATATCACCATTGGTTCGTGTTCTTGTTTGGATTTGCTTTCCTCTTGCCTATCCTATAAGCAAGGTGATAATTTTCTGGTATCATATAGCAGCCAAATGAGAATTTCTTGTCATGTTAAGCATCTTCCCTGCTGTATCTGAGTAATCTGACATGATGTGTTAAACTAGAAAACATCTGCCCTGCTGTAACCTCTAAAAGTTAGAACTTTATTCTCTTCTCCTCGTCTCTACTCTCTATTCTCTTTTTTTTCTTTAAACTTCAGCTTTTGCATAGAAGGGATGACAACTTGTGAGCGTATAGTAACTGCTTTCATTGACATAAATGTTCACTGAATAGAAATCAACGGAGTGATAGATGGTTCATGTTATAGAATTATACCTTCACCTACGTTCTTTCATCAGGAACCTTTAAATTCTACATAGCTTATAAGCACGTATTGGGTCTTTTTATTATATATTTCTGCAAATTGTAAACAGAATTATACCTTCGTTTTGTTGTTTGGACTATGGTTTTAAATCTTGGATCCGGTTGTGATCCCGAACGTTATCTCTTGACATGCCACTGACCAAAAGTAATACATGGACAGGTTAAGTTTTCGTGTATGTCATAATGACACTAGGTGGGAAGAAGAACATGTTTCTGGCACCTGGAATTCTTGGTAAAAATCGTGGCAAAGGACTAAAAGCTACATTATTTTCGAGATCGCTTAATGCAAAACCCCCTTCTTCGTCCACTTTAGGTGAAACAGTTACTTCCCCTAGGGTCACAAACCATGTACATGTTACTTCCTTACTTCAAATTTAAATGTAACTAATGCAAGCCAAATGAACCAACAGACTACTAATGAGGAAATGGAAAAGGAGCTTACTTCCGTTCCTTCAACTTTATCTCTTGATGAGGAGATAGACCATGCATGATGATTTCTTACAAAGATCCATCAATAATGATGCAATTAGTAAGTTTCTTGATCAAAGTTCTTCACAAGATGCCTTGAGGATCCAGGAGGAAGGTATGAAATTAACTTTGAACATCAAATTGTTATAATTCAAGCTTTAATTCTTTATATCCCATTAATGATTTTTTGTTGCTTTATGAAAGTATCCACCCCTACGGTTAGGAAGACAAATAGGAGACCGGATACAAAGCCAAGGGGTGTTAACAAGTGCAAGAAAGTGGGAAATCTTAAAGAAGGTGAGAAATTAGAGGTGAATTTTTATAACAGTGGTCCAGTTGGAGACAACCATAAGGAAATAACAAGGCACATGGGCAAAATTGTTCGAGATCGCTTAATTTGTCCAGTTAGAGTGCATTCATGGAACGAGATAGATGGTAGTGCAAAGGAGCATATGTGAAAATTAGTTGTGGTAATGCTAACTTGACCTTATATCCATACACCGTAATTGCATACACAACTTTGTTGGGTGGGCCGTGTGGGCCGGGCTCGCAAAAAGCCCGGTCCAGCCCAGCTCGAACAGTGAAATTGGTGGGTGGGCCGTGGGCCAGATTTCTTGAGCCCAGCCCACCAAAGCCCGCTACTAAATCCGCCCAGCCCGGACCACGAAACCGGTCCAGCCCAACCCATGAACCAGACCAACCAAGTCCAAGTTATTATTGAACCAAATTGTGTATATTTTAATCAAATTGCATATATTATAATTCAGTCAAATTTTAAAATAATGAAATTATTCATTAATTTTAATAATTGTATATATTTTTATTCATTTTAAAGATTTTATATAATAATAATGAATAATTTCAATGATTAAATAATTTTGAAAAAAAATATTTCATGCCGGCCCGCCAGCCCGGTCCAGCCCACTAGACCCACGAACCGTCAAAACCACTTCTCGAACCGTGAAAAGCGGTAACAGACCGGTGTGGGCCAAGACTTTTCAGCCCGCGGACCAGCCCACCCAACCCATTAATTTCACGGTCTGGTCCTGGGCCGTGAAATCTCAGCCCAGCCCGCTCCGGCCCACGGTCCGGCCCGCCCAGCCCGCACCAGTGGCCAACACTAATGTAATATTTTCACAAATGTTCTAAACTGTTCAAAATAATGTTTATGTGAGCTCACAATAAACTTTTCTTTTTTGTGTTTTATTATTTTAGAATGAGATAGTTGACATTGAGAAAGAGAATCCATCCCTATCACATTTTCAAGTTGTCGAAAAATGCTTTGGGGAACAAGATCGTGGTAGCGTTGTTTGCTTTGGGTTTGGTGTAACACCTAAAGATGTAAGAGGACCTTTACCCAGTAGAGCAGAACTTATGGCACGTATCCAAGAGAAGGAACGAGAAAATGTTGACCTTAACAAAAAAAATAGATGAAATAAAGGACTACGACAAAAAGATGAATGATATGGCAGAACAATTAAACATGTTAATGGAAGCTCATATTCAACAAACTAATGGTCGGGACCAAGCTATGCATAACGTTCCAGGTGACTACGCTTTCTAACCTTTAAAGAATTAAATGTCTTTGATTTGCTGCTGTTGATATTAAAATGAATAAAAGGCTGGATCTCTGCATTTTGGAACGACATTAGGAGATAATATATAAGGTGGATGAGGTGCTCGCTAGCTTAATTCTAAATTAGGGGAGTGTGTTGACCTCACCTAACTTCTCTCCTGATGTTAGTCTAGTTCAATTGCGACTGAAGAAATCAACTCTCTTTCTTGGACTATCCTTAAATTCTCTGTATTACATCAGACCTCACTCTCTTTCTTGCTGTGAGAAAATTCTCTTTATTACATCAGATGTGTGAGGAATGTTTCGACTTGAAGTGATGATGTATGTTAATGGAGATTTATGAAGAAAAGGAGATACTTGGGTAATGGATAAGTATCACTTGTTACTATCTATCAAACCGGCTTTATTTTTTCAGTCTAAATTCCTAGTAGAAGAGAAAAATAAAGATGTCTAAGATCAGCTATCTGAACTGTGAGCTCAACTAGATCAATTAAGAATATTAACTTTGGTGAAAATCAGTAATATGCATCAAATTATACTATTAAAATTTATGAAGCTACCTGCATGATCCTGCACTTCATGATCATCTTCAACATTGTCATTTTCTGCTGCTTCTCTGAGGTATAAACTCCCAACATCGGAAAGGATCTGAGGGTCACATTCTGAACCACTCTGATTGCTAATATCATTAGTTATAAACTCTGTTTCCTCCCCATCGGTCTCCTCTTGTATTTCTCTTAATGGGAAATGTAGAGGAGGATTTTTTTGCTTGAGATTTTCTCACAGCAAGAACATCTCGACGTCTTCTCAGTACATTTCAACTTATCGAAGGGGACATTATTCGTAGGCTTAAAGTCGAAACATTCCTCACACATCTGATGTAATACAGAGAATTTCTGATGGTTTGGGCAGTATTAGGTGAGGTGAGCATTTTACAAGTTCCAATTCTCTGTATTAAATTCTCTTAACTTCTCTCCTGACCTCACTCTCTTTCTTGGACATTATTAGGATAGTCCAAGTTAGCAACATCTGGTCTGAAGGAACAACTGGTTTACTAAGTATTAACAAGGTTTAGAGTATTACTCCTAGTTTGGTCTTGTAGCTTGCCCATTTCTTGTCCCCTTGTGCAAATTTTGTTGGTTTGTGTATTAGTTGGGCTCATTTGTTTGAATATGTTGTCAAAAAAAAAAAAAAAAAAACATTGGCATGTCAACCTTGATTACTTCCTTCCATTTCTTTAATCTGCCACTTTAGCTTGGGGGGATGCCTTTTTCATTTAGGCTTATGGAGTAATCACTTGTTGGATAAAAGGTATAGATGGATAACCCACAACTTGTTGCATGGTTTGAATCATTTGAGTTTTCATAGTTTACACTAATTTTTTTGCTCATTGTTATTTATACTTCTACTTTGTCTGTTATGTGCTAAAAATTTATACATTGTAATTTACAATTTGTTACCTTTTGTTTTAGTGGCTTAGTAGCGAGGCGACTCATGATTGGGTAAAACTAATAATAACAATGACATGTGGAGGAGATCCTTACATGAAGCTTGAGTTGGAATGATATGGACTAACATTGTGGGTCATACATTTTCTACAATGTGGAAGAATTACAATAGTTATGGCTTTTTAGCTTGTGAAACTTTCTCGACTTTTTTATCGTATTGAACCGTTAGCTAAGATTGTAGATACTTTTGTTATTTGGTACTTGTGTTTGGACATCTATGTACTTATGAATTATGTTTTATCACGATATTCGGAGTGAGTGGTATATGGTTTACAGGTAAATATAGTGAATGCAAAGCAAGAATGGGCGCAAAATGTAACAATTTGGTCCGGCAAAAAACGAAACAAATGCGCTCGTAAAAAGGTGCTATAAAAATCATTTAATAAAAGAACATTGACAAGAATTATGAACGTAAAATGTGTTGTAAGAAATGCATGAAAAAGAATTGCGACAAGAATTATGGTCGTTAGTGGTGTAATGAAATAGTTCCAAGAGTATAATTGCGACCGGAAATTAGTAGTAGTTACGTCAACAATGACTTTAAAAAATGAGATTTACAACAAGAAATTCTGGTCGTAAAAAGAATCATTTGAATTTTTAAAAACTGAATTGCGGCAGGTAATCTCGTCGCAGATACACAACGTTTTGCGACGAGTTTTTCACCTCGTCGTAAAAAATCAATGACGACGACTCGTCCAAACTGGTCGTAATTTTTTTTGCGACGGAGCCTTTTGCGACCGGGGACGACGGGACGGAAATCTCATCGTAAAAGGCATCTGCGACGAGAAACGCTCCATTAACAATAAGATTTCCCGTCGTTGATGAGCGTTATTCTTGTAGTGAATGGTACTATTCTGCAGGTACATTCTCTCACATACTAAAAATAGCTTATCTCTCTCTAAATGCTTAGCGGACACTTACTATGTAACAGCCCGCTCTTTCGAGCTGCTAGCGAAACACACTTGATAACCATAAACCAGAATCCAACTCCTAATTAATAAAATCGCAGCGGAAAAATATCCTCAAATACACCAATAATTGAACTAAAATTCCCAAAATATATATACACAACGAATAATAAAGACCAACTATCTAAAATACAAGCTTAATCGTTAATCTAGGACGACACCATAATCTTGCTTCACTTCGAATTCCGAGCTCTGAATATCAAACCTGCAAATTAAGAGGAGAAATACAAAACAAACAAAATTCCAAAATGAGTGGAAAACTCGTAACCTTTACTTCAGCCCGTTATAAACATTTTATTTCTCAAATCATTTTCATCTCATTACAACGCTGGCATAGCTCACTCTCTTAAACAAATCAGTGGCAAGTACGAGCTTTGGACAAAGGACAAACACTGCCTCCAAGGTTCGTTATGGAGCCCAGCAATACTACCCCCAAGGTTCGTTATGGAGCGTAGCCGACCGTATCAGGTCAAAAGAGTAACCATCCTCCACCCATACCTTGCCCACTTTCTATTTTCAGTTCATAAACTAAGCCAGCAAAACAATTGCGTATTCATAATCAATCAATGACATTCCATCATCACATTCATATCTATGGCCATAGTACGAACTTATTTATGAAAAACAAAATAAAGAGATCTGCACACAGAAGGGCATGAGTAAATGATTTTACTGAACATAAAAGTTACCTGAAACGTTATCCAATTCCTTAAGAATACACCATCAAGAATAATCCTCGACTATTGATCACCAACTTTGGCTTCAACTCCACAATAATCCACCTCACAACAACATGACCATTATTAACAACTATTTTCAAACTAAAATCAACTACCAAGTGAAACCATGACCAATTCCCAATTTAGAAGTTACCTCCACCTATGATTCTAATTTCATTTATCCTCAATTAAGAACTATAACTCTTAACTTAATCAAACTAGACAAACTTAACTCTACTAGTAACTTCCCTAAACAAGCAAGCAACTAATTTTAATACTATGAAAATAAAACAACTTAATTATACCATTATCCATTAAGAAACTACAACCTTAGTGAGGTTGTTTCTTGAATCACAACACACCACAACCCACTACCCACTAAAAGAGTAGCAACGACAATACTAACAACAACAGACAACAATAATAGCAGCAACTTCACCAACACCACAAACAATAGCAACTTGGGGTAGAATTACTAATTCCATAATTATGAAATTCAAAGAAATATAAACAAGAGGTTTATACCTCTGTTTTACTTGAGCACATACGACAACAAAGCATGAAAGGGCAGCTGAGCTCCAGTGAAGAACCAACAAATAACATCAACAACAGCAACATGGAATTAATTTACAATTTAAAGGGGTCTAAATTATAAACAAAGAGGAAATATACCTCTGCTCTACTAGGAGCAGCGAAGAACAAGGCATAGAGGGGGGGGTTTCGAGTCTTCGAAGACGACTGAGCACCGGTGAGAAGAGGAGAACAACGGCAACACCGCTGGGGAGGTGGCGGCGTGACTCGACCGTGGCTGACGATGCAACCGCAACATCAAATCAACAGGCGAACAACGGAGACGCGAACTGTGAAGAGAGCAAACGGGATAGCAGCAACGACAATAAGGTTGCGATTGTTCGTCGCGGTTCCGGCGGACTTAAAACGACGGCGAGGCAGGAAGGGTGATGCAGCAGTAGGCGACAGAGAGAGAAACAGAGAGATGGGTTTGGGATTTTGGGTTTCACGGGATTTCGGGGGTTTCATCTTGGGGTTTTGGGTTTTCACACGGGAAGAGAGAGAAAGAAAAGGTTTTGGGGTTTTATTTCACTAAACCGACAAAATAACAAGGGGGGTGTTTTCATGTTTTGGTTTCATTAACGGATAAACATAACAAAAGGGCTGGGTGGTTCGAGAAGGAAACCAACCTTGATTTTCCAATTTGCGAAATACCGCTCAACTAAATGCACAAAATTCAAAATATAAAATAATATCGATAATAATAACCAAATAAAATTAAACATATGAATATATTACAAACACGACAATATAATTCAACTCCAGCTCAAATAAAATAAGATTTTCGGAATATAATTAGCTTAATAATTATAGTTACCTTTTAAATAAACGTTCTTAAAAACAGGGCTATTACATACTAACTTGAGCGTCGGAGGGGGTTTCCTCGCATCCCCCCCGAGGGTAGCTTACATTTGTTCTGTTGTAGCACTAGTAGAATAAATGCTATTTGCTGCGGTGATATTGCTGCGGTTTTACCTATACGCAGCAATATTACACGCAAAAAAAAAGAAAAAATAGAAAATAACTATATTGCTGCGGTTCCCGCCCAAAACCGCAGCAATATGGTTCAACGGATGCATTTTGAAAAAAATGTGGGGCCTGGAAAGACTAATATTGCTGCGGTTTTGGGCGGGAAACCGCAGCAATATAAAAAATAATATTTTTAAAATATATTGCTGCGGTTTCCCGCCAAAAACCGCAGCAATATTGTATGCTTTTTTTAAGAAAAAAAAAGAACGCACGGGTTTGGGCTTTGTCAAATATTAAAAGTATGCTATTAGGGTTCCTTATCTCTCAACCTCTTTTTTTTTTCTCTCGGCCGTTTTTCAACTCCCTCTCCTCTCTCTCTCCTCTCACGCCTCTCTCTCTCCCCTCTCACTCTCAATTTTTCGCCTCTCATCTCAATTCTTCGAATGAATCAACACATCAATTCTCAAATTGGGTGATTTTATGAGATCTATCTCGTTTTCTTCGTCGGATGTTAGATTTCTTAGTCGGCTTTTCCATTTCTTCGTCGTTTTCATTGTGGGCTGTTCGATTTCTTCATCGGCTTTCCGAAATCTTCGTCGGCTGTTCGAATTCTTCGTCGGTCGAAGTCATTCCTTCGTCGGCTGTTCGATTTCTTCGTCGGTCTAAGTCGTCCCCTCGTTGCATGTTTGATTTGTTCGTCGGTCGAAGTCGTTCCGTCGTCGGCTGTTCGATTGCTTCGTCGGTCGAAGTCAATCCGTCGTCGGCCGTTCAGATCGAGACAAAGAAAGCCCCAACCTCGCGCTAGTCGACGACTTTCTTGGGCCGTTCATCAGATCGTTCCGTCGTCGGTTTCATTTTTAGATTATTTTTTCAGAATTTTGTGTTTTTTTTCTGTTATTATTTTCTATTATTTTTGTAATTGTTGTTATTTTGGTTATTGTTGTTGTAATATTTTCAAATCTAGTGTTTTATTGTATTATCTTATTATATTTATAGTATAAATTTGTTCTTTTATTTTTTGAAGTTACATAGCAGATTTTTTATAATCTGCCTTCAAAAAAAGTAATAACATAATATATTTTTTTTATTTGTGTTTTTTTTATGTTTTTGAATTTTATATAATAACTTGTTGTCATTAGTTTCAATAAGTAATGTTTTATTTTATTTCAACCTTTTTATTTTCCAAATCTGATGTCAAAATAAAAAAAAAAAAAAAAAATTTTTCCTGCCCAACGTATATTGCTGCGGTTTTAAGTAAAAAACCGCAGCAATATATGTTGTACTATTTTAATCTAAAATACTAATATTGTTGCGGTTTTGTACTTAAAACCGCAGCAATATATGTCAAATATTGCTGCGGTTTAAAACCGCAGCAATATATTAATTACCTATTGCTGCGCCCTTAATTGCTGCGCGCCCAAAAACGCAGCAATAGGGCAGTTTTTAACCGCAGCAAATAGCATTTATTCTACTAGTGCAGCTCACCAGTTTTGGACAATCCTCGGTTACTGCCAAACTTCTCACGGGTCCGTCACCGTTTCAACACCGAAACACCAACTTTTGTTAGAGTTCTTAAAATTTTCAAAAAAACGTTTTGGTTTTATGTACATGCAACTTAAAAATTTGGGAAATTTCCACTAGGGGAAAAAAACGGAAGGGCTGCGTTGCAAGGAAACGCAGCCCTTAATAGTGAAGGGCTGCGGTTTTCGGCTAACCGCAGCCCTATAAGTAACAAAGGGCTGCGGTCAATGCAAAAACTGCAGCCCTTTTAGTGAAGGGTTGCGGTTAGCCGAAAACCACAGCCCTATAAGTAATAAAGGGCTGTAGTTTTTTAAAAACGCAGCCCTTTATGGGCTTTTTTTTAAATAACTATAATTTAAAAAGAATTGATGGGCTAAGGGTTTCTCACAATTTAAACTCCCTCTTCTCTTTCACCCTCCCTCTTCTCTCTCACGTCCATCACTAATGAAATCGAGCATCATTACAAGAGAAGGGACATGAACATAACAACCACTCTAAACCCTTTGCCTCTACTCTACCTACGCCTTTACAGAAACAATTACATGGAAATTGTGACAATGCGACCAGCACTCGCGACGCCCTTCTCCGGGTCCTTCTCCGTTCGTCCTTCTCCGGGTCGAACTCCGGCCATTTTTTTCGTCGTCGAACTCCGGCAACGATAGCAACAAGTGATAGATTTTTTGTTTTTCAGATCTATAATTTCTTGATCTTTGTTTGATGAATGTTCATGTAATTTCAGATCTATAATTTTTCTCTTTTGTATTTTCGTTCGTTTTTTTTTTTAATTTTTTTTCATTTTTGTTCATTTTCGTTCATTTTTTTTCATTTTTAGGGTTGCGGTTATGGTCAAAACCGCAGCCCTTTGTACAAAGAAGGGCTGCGTATAAGGCCTAAAACCGCAGCCCATCCATATCGTAAGGGCTGCGCTTTTGGGCCTCAACCGCAACCCTTCGTTGCTTTAGTGAAGGGCTGCTACGGAAAGGGTTGTTGGTCAAAAACGCAACCCTTAGGGCTTTTTTGACCGCAACCCTTCCGTTTTTTCCACTAGTGTTCATCAGATACCCCCGAGGTTCGGCGTAATTCCCAAATTATCCCCCACATTTGGAGAATTCCTCAGTTACACCTGAGGTTTGTATTTGGGCTCAAGACACCCTTACTATAGACGGAACCCTAACGTCGTTAGGTTTTCCCTCTCTCTCCCCAATTTTCTCTCTCCTCCCATTCCCCCACCCACTGCCAACACCCCCCTCCCCCACTCCGACGGCCAACAGCCGGCGACCACCATCACTCCGGCGACTGCGACCTTACCCCCTCCCTTCGCCGGCTAGAACAGCAGTACCCCTCGGCGACCCTACCCCTCCCTTCGCCGGCCATAACAGCAGTACCCCCCGACAACCCCACCTTGTCCCTTTCCCCCACCCTATCCCTTTCCCCCACCCTCTCCCTTTCCCCCACCTTCGACACCCCACCCTATCCCTGCCTTTCCCCATTCTTGATTCCCCCACCCCACCCTGACATCACCCCCTCCCCCTAGAGATGGAAATGGATCGGGTTCGGGGCGGATGGACCATCACCCGCATCCACCACCCGCCACCATCCACCCCACCCGATCCATCCACCACCCGGCTCCACCACCACCCGAATCCATCCATCCGTCATCCACGGGTGAAACGGATGGATCGGATGATAAACGGATGTCCTATATACTCCTATGTAATACTTAATATTTAATTATTTAGTGCGCCCGAACTGCAGAACTAGTTAATACATTGACGAAATTACAAGGCAAACAGCAGAACTGCAGAAGTGCAGCAAAAAAAAAAGAAGAAAAAAGAAGGTGAAGCAAAACAGCTATGGCAGCAGAATAGAAGCAGCAAAAAAAAATTACAAGTAAAATTACATTGAAATGAAAAGCTAATACACAAAATCATTCTAAATCAATCTGACGAAATATGTGATGAAATCAATCTGACGAAATGAAACAAAAAAAAAAATTACATGTAAAATTACATTGAAATGAAACAGCTAATACATTGACGAAATGAAAACATTCTAAACAATTGAAATCGAGGCTCCAATCAATCTGAATTCACTCAATCCACCATCATCTCTATCAATCTATCACTAACTAGTTAATAATTTAACTAACAACCAGAATTCGAGTAAAATATGGAAGAACAACATAGGACAAAAAAGAAGAGCATACCGTCGTCCACTCGTCCCTTCGCTTCGCCGGCGCCGGCACTGATGGTGTTTGGTGGATTGAGACGACAGTCATAGACTAAGAGAGAGAGAGAGTAGAGAAATTAGGATTTGAGAAGAATGAGAAATTGAGAATTGAGAGTAGAGAGTAGACGACTTGAATGGGATTAGGGGATTTAGGGGAAAACTGATTGAGTATATGGGCCTGGGCTTATATCACCATATGGGATTATTTCAGAAATTTTAAAAAAAGAAAGTTTGTTAATATAACCGGGTTGTCGGGTCGGGTGGTGGATGAAATTTTCCCACCCGAATCCGATCCACCACCCGAACCAGATAATCCACCACCCTCCAATCATCCGTTTATCCCGGGTTTTTCACCCATCCGTTTATGCGGGTGGAGCGGGTGAGCGGGTCACCCACTGGATATTTCCATCTCTACCTCCCCCCTTCCCCCTATTGGAAATGGCACCCCTTCCCTATCTTCCATCGTGGGTCGACCCCCTCCCCTTCCCCACCCAGATACGCCGCCCCAAACCCTAAAATCCGCCCTCGAAACCACCCTAGGCTACTGTTCTGCTGTTCTGGTCGGCGCCAACATCGAGGGTGAGGGAATCGGGAATGGGGAAGGGAGGGGGTAGGGTCGTCGGGGCCGGAGTGGGGGGGGGGGGTTGGTAGTGGGTGGGGGAATGGGAAGAGAGAGAAAATTGGGGAAAGAGATAGGGAAAACCTAACGGCGTTAGGGTTCATCCATAGTAAGGTGTCTTGAGCCCAAACACAAACCTCGGGGGTATTTGAGGAATTTCCCAAATGTGGAGAGTAATTTGGAAATTACGCCAAACCTCAGGGGAACCTGAGGAAATTTTCCCTAAAAATTTCGATGGTTGTTTTCAAAATGTGAAAATTTTTAAAATCTGAATTTTTTGTTAATAGTATATTGTATTTTTCCTAATCCAATTTATAGGTATCAAAAATTTTGAATTAAATATAGCATGATATCCGAAAATATGAATATCTCGAACTTCAAATCGAATCTACTCAACTCAAAAGACCACGACACTCCCCTAAGAAAATGAAACCGGTGCATAAAAATAATCAGAGAACTACCATCTAACAAAAATAAGAAGAAGAAAGACAACGTTCGTTTTCATGAAAATAAACTTACACGCGATGTATAGTAATAATAATTTATTAAGACAAATTACAAAAAATTACATGTCATGAAATCTCAAAAGTGTTTAGGCAATAATCAAGGGACGAACAAAGATGTTTAATCTTCAACCACCTTAAATTTGTTCTCCTCATGTAGCTTTTTCCCCCTTAAATTATACCTCATACACTTGTTAGTTTGTTATCATTCATCTTCATCTTCATCTTCATCTTCTTCATCATCATCTTCGTCATACAAGAATACAAATAGTTTACCAATCCCCTGAATGTTAGCAAGGAAGATTTTTCTACTAGAGCTGAAAGTTCTTCCACTTTTATATGGAACACCAACAATATCACCATGAGCATTGACTGTATCATACTTACCTTCATAGAATGCAATCATGGACTCTTTCCCACTAACATCATTCACAGCTTTGATATACGACCATCCAGTGGTGTCGAAATCTCCATCTTCATGCTCAACATACACCAACATATCTCTAGGAAACATTCCCGGAACATTTTCATCTAAAGGCGTAAACACAGGTAGTGTTTCCTCCCTTGCTAATCTACCAACACTCAAGCTTGGTTGAGGATACGGTAGTGGAAAATCGGAATATTCGAACCTCGAATCACCAACATGGCGTTTCCTATTTTTCACAACCTTAGCAGGATCACCCACTAGTTTTGGCTGACACCGTCTCAGTTGTTCTCGCAGCTTCTTTATCTCTTCATTTTTCTTGCTAATTTTATGCTCTGCCTTTCTTAGAGCATCAGTCAAAGACTTGTTCTGTTTCACTAGCTCATGGATTTGGACAGCCTTGTCATCGGCAGCCATGATCTGATCATGTTTGAGGGAAACCAAGACGTGATTACCATTGCGAAAGTCGCAACGATCCCAATTAAAATTGATGGTGGTAGTACTAGTAGTGAAAGAGATGGAATGAGGGTGGAGTTTAGTATAAATTGACCAACTAAAGAGGTCATTAAGGCGGTAATATTGGGGAGTAAAAGATAGGTCTCCTACCAAAGCAGTATCAAAATAGCTATAACCTTGGTAATTTACAATCAAATGGGAGAAGTAAAGATCTTGTGCCAAATCTTGTAATAAAGAACCTTGTATTTCAGTTTCATATAGTTTGATGGAGCTGTAATCGCACCATTCTGCAGCCCCTACACTGTGTTTGTACACCCAGTTTTTCGCCTCGACTCCGGAAGAGTGAGGGACCTTCAATTCCCATACCCAAAGGGAGTTTGTATCTGGTGCTAAAAGGAATAGATTGGGAGATGAATCTAGTTGAAAAACACCCATTTTGGGTACGAAAGGAGGTGAAAATTATAAGTGGTTTTGTTTGTTGTTTGTTTCTACTAGGATATATAGTTAGGATGAGTTTCGAGAGGATGGTGAACTATGATCAATTAGTTTGTGGGAAGATTTCCTCTTTGTATGGCTTAAGCAAGTCGGGAGTTCCAGAGTTACTTATATAAACCGTGCACGCGATATAAAAGTTTTTTTTTACTAGTAGACTAGGAGAAAGTATAGTCCCATATTCGGTATGGGACAACTTTTCTCATATTAGTTACTTGATATGATTAGATGTAGCTCAGATATGATTTAATAGCGAACTGATATGATTTGATGTAACCCATATATGATTTAAGATTTCAACTAACAAGCTCCCAAAAAAAAATATGAAATTTTTTTTTATAATTTTTTGATACTACTTTTTGTCATAAAAATTACATAAATGCCATGGTATTGGCACATACCCGGTATGAGAATATCATTGCTCAGTAGACTAGTAGTGTGTCTCTTTCTTGAGGTTATAAAATTATATTTTGGAAGCCCTTTTGCTTCAGGGGAATCAACATATATACGGATTTACTGATTGTTTTATAGCGGGAAATTCGTAATGGTGAACTCGAATTTTTTGAGTTTTCTATTGATGATCCTTAGTTTTTATATTAAAAGGCATGCGTGACAATGTATATACGCCATGTGGCACCTCCACGCAATGTATACACGACATGTGGCACCTCTGTTACTCCACTAGAATTGTCCAATGTGTACACAAGTGACAAGTCATGTCAATTAGCTTGCAACAAAATTTGAACCCATGACCTCTTGCAATTATATATGACACAATTACCATCTCAACCAACTTTTAATCATGTTTTAAGTGTCCAGATTATTATATTTGTACCTTTTAAATGTTGAGTTTTCCTTAATATATTTTAATGGGAATGAAAAAAAATGCATATCAAATTTGTAAAACAATACCAACCCGGAGCAACGTCCGAGTCCAAATACTAGTTGTAGTTTAAAATATGATCTTATAAAAGCAAAAAAAATCGTTAATTTCAATAATTTTCCATTTGAACTAATGTCTTGGCACACAAACCAAGGTGCTTTCGATCATTTTTTGTCAATTTTGACGTTAGATTTGACCCTTAAGGGCCAAAATGACACTCAATTCCTTAGCCAACTAATTTTAGGCATAAAAATAATTTGGACTTTAAAATTGAACCTTAAGAGGTAAAATGAGCCCTGTAACTTTAACCGAACTATGTTTGCGATATGCAAACCTAGACAATTTTCAAGCACACAAACTGAGACATTTATTCTAATGGAAAGTTGACGAAACTAACAGGTTTTTACTCTACAAGATCACGTTTGGGAATAAAACAATAATTGAGGGTTACCATTGGGAATAAAAAAAACTTAGGGCCACCAATGAGAAACTCGAAAAGTTCGAGGTACCATTGGGAATTTTCCTTTTATATTTGATACTATTCACATAATCTACTTTTACCATCATGTATTATTCGTATGTAAATAAAAAATGTGGTTATTTGAAATCTTGTTAGACTTGTCTCAATATATATTTTGAACTTGATGTAAAAAAAAAAAGACCAATTAAACATATTGAAAAGACCAATTATAATTTTTACTTAAACATAATTATAACCATTGATTTTCAAAATCGTGAGTTCGTAATTAACATGCAAAGAGCAAATAGTAAACCTGAAAAAAGGATGAAGTAGTATTATTGTTGCAATTTATATATTTTTATTATTAAAAATATACTCCATCTATCTCAAATTAGTTCGATCCATTGTCCTGGCTCATATGACTAATATGTTTATGAATACTAATAAAAAGTAACGGGTTTTTCTACGTCATACTCTTGTGTTTTTTTAGATTTCGTGTATACCCCAATTTATGAAAATTTCACACAATGTCTTTAAACTTACATTATTGCATGCATGATGCCCCGACATCATCCATGGGTAATTAATTTTGTTTAATTTTTGTGATTTAGTGCAACTAATTTAACGTATAAATATTGCTCACAAGAATTAGTCTATGTATAAGTTAAATAAATTTCACTAGATTGCAAAAGTAAACGAAATTAATGATGTCTAGTTAAAGACATAGATATTGTGCATTGAATTTGCAAGTTTAAGAGTATTGCGTGGGATTTCAAAAAGATTGGATACAATGTAAAAACTGAAGAAACACACGGATATATTGTAGAAGAACCTAAAAGTGATTATTACTTTGTTTAATTAGGAAAATCATGACTAAGATTTAGCTTGTACGAGCATATATATTATGAGTATTTTAATATAAAACGGTATGTAGTTTATCACTTTTTTTGTATAGGTTGGAGATAAATTAAAAATTTTGTGTTACCTTTTTTTAAAGGTAATGACTAATAAGAATTTCTTTATAAGGAAGGAGAAATTTGGGAATTGTCTTATAAAGAGTGAGAATGAAACTCTGTTATAAAAGTGGAAGGATAGTCTTACAATTACTAGGCTAACCTTAAACTTCCATGCATGTCTTCGTTTTGCACAAGTTGACAATGTAGCCAATGTATATGTGTGTGCTGTATATAGTGTAATATTTTTCTGGACATGTCCATCGACTTTTATGTTTGTGTGTTGTATGATACTATGATAATGGACTAATGGTGATATTGACGAGTGACCCCTTTGTCTTTTTTTTTTTTGCAAACAAAATGTTAAACTTATCGTAAACTAGAGAAAGTAGTTTTAATTCAGAAGGTAAAAAGTACACCTTGGTGTTTGTGCCTCTAGATACACCAAATGAGTATGAATTGGTCAAAATGAGTACAGACTCAAATGACTGAATGAGTATGAGTTTTCCAAATGAGTATAATGCGTTTTTCAAATGAGTATGAGTTTTTCAAATTAGTATGAAGCCAAATGAGTATAAGTTTTTCAAATGAGTAGGTGTTTACCTAAATGAGTATAAAGCCAAACGAGTAGTCAAATGAGTATGAGTTTGTCAAATAAGTATGAGTTGGGG
Source organism: Beta vulgaris subsp. vulgaris (assembly GCF_026745355.1). Lineage (NCBI taxonomy): Eukaryota > Viridiplantae > Streptophyta > Magnoliopsida > Caryophyllales > Amaranthaceae > Beta > Beta vulgaris. The sequence goes on from NC_079210.1 coordinate 5,772,256, forward strand.
CTTTATTTAATTTTTTTGATTACGATATTTCTTGATTTATAAAATTAGCATACTCATTTGAGTTTTATGTACTCGTTGATTAAACATACTCAAATGCTTATAAATGAGTATGGAAATGTCTAAATGAGTATGAAAGTTGTTCAATTGAGTATGAGTTGGGTTGGAGTTTTATTTAGTTTTTTAATTATGATATTTCGTGATTTATAAAATAGGCATACTCATTTGAGTTTTATGTGTGCAAAATGGGAAGGACGCGTACTATGACCACTAAAGCAAATGTGGTTTTGTGATAGATTAGCATGCGTAATGTATATAATAGATTATTTGGGTGTACTACCGCAAGGTACACACGGGTGTATGTTATAATTTGCGGTTTAAATTATATATTATAAATATACTTGACTGATTTATTCTAACTCCTTGCTCGCGTTAAGTTTTCCATTTGCCTCATAGTAAAATTAAAGTCAGATGTTGATTCAGGCCGCCTAAAACAAAATAGGTCGGAAATCAGGATGTCATGATATTTAAATCTTAATATAAATTCAATCAGGGATCCTTTGAATAAAATATGACCAAGAAGGCAAGAATTACTATTTTATCATGGTCAAGGCTAATTATTCACTTGCAATTAAATTAAGTGACGACACTAGATGCCTATTGGAGCTTGCGAACAAAATATTAGGTTAGGAGGCCATGACATTCAGATCTTAATATAACCTTCTCCAGTGTTTGGTAAGACTTTGTTTTAATAGCAATATAAAAAGAAAGGGAAGGTATATGTATAATGTATTCACGTATAAAAAGACTTAAGCATCTACTTTCTTTAAATTAAGCCCAGGCAAAATTAGGTATTTAGGTTGAATCAACAATCATTTAATCATGGTCGTCTTCAATGCATTTTCCAAGCTCAAATTGACATCCATCCTAGTCAGCATATTTTGTTTTGATGTTCTAATTTCTCTTTCGTGTGGACTGTGGACAATTTTTTTGACTCACTAAAATGTATTATCTTGAACATATATATTTTAATGGGGTATGATGTAATGGGTTCTTTGATTGACCTAATAAACATGGGAATCACATGTTCCTTATAAATGGACGAATATAATGAAGTTCTTAGCTAGGTTTTTGCCAAACTGACTTTTTCATATATAATTAATAATCTTGTTTTTTGTTGAATGGATAGGGTGAGATATAGGGGTGAATGGGTGATAATGAGTATAACCTGTTCATGAAACGGTTCGGTTAAAGCTCGAGTCATGGCAGCTCGGCTCGTATTCAAACTCGACTCTAGAACTTAACAAGTCGAGCTGAGCTCAGGCTCGAAAAGTTTGTGAATAGGCTCAATTATTTTTTTATATAAAAATTAATATATTTTATATATACATAAATATATAATCTAGATATCACACAATAATAAGTTAATAGTTTGCTTGTAAAAAAACCTATAGACCCCAAAAATAAGAAAAGAAAAAACAAAGAAAATATGTAAAAATTAGCTAGGGGTGATATCGAATCAAGCCTCTTCGTGAAAGTTGCGAGCTCGACGCTCTTAGCACTCGGTCACAGCTCAACTCGGACAAAGTTTGGCTCGTCGAGCTCGAATAAACTTAAAGGAACTCGAGTCGAGCCAACCAGAGTTCGGGCTTGGTTCGACCGATTCGTGTGTGCACTCACAAACAATGGATGGAGATTAGAACTTGCCCAATATACAAATAAAATTTTGTAGAATGAGAGTTTCGGTTTTTCTATGTGTATAAAACTGATGAAGAGAACAACTACTTATAAGGCGAGTAAGGCAAAGGGAAATAGAAAGGGCTAAAAATAAGGGACAAAATCAATTAGGATACCAAGAATCTTGTCAGTAACGGCTAGGTATCCACACTATAATAACGGCAAAACGAGATCCTTGTAATTATCGACAAACCAAAATGATCGTGTGTACTCACTAACAACGGATGGAGATTAGAACTTGACCAATATCAGAGAGAACATTTTGTGAGATGAGAGTTTTGATTTTTTATGTGTGTATAAAACTGATGAAGAGAACAGCTTATAAGGTGAGCAAGGTAAAGGGAAACGAAAAGGGCTAAAAATAAGGGACGAAATCAATTAGGATAGCAAGAATCTTGTAAGTAACGGCTAGGTATCCATTCTATAATAACAGCAAGGCGAGATCCTTGCATTTATCGACAAACCAAAATGATTCGGATCAAAAAAGGACCACATGCCCTACGCTCGCTCGCCCAGCGTGCCCAGTTATGTGTGGTTACCAATCCTTCTAGCTCATTACCAAACAAGATGTTTGTTAAGTTTTATGCGTTGAATTAGTCAAAATTGGTTTCGCAAGCCCGCCCGACCAGGCGTTCGTCGTAAATTACGATCGGCCGAATGTCGCCCAATCGGGCCTGATACATCAGCAGGTTTGAAGAATTAATCGTGCGATCGGACGGCTAGGTTTTACGCGATTTTGACTTATTCCGTTTTGATTTATCTTTTAGGGTTTTGTACGGGGTCTCTTATGTTATAAAAGGACTTCTTGATGTTCATTATTTAACACACAACTTTTGAAACATTTTTAGCCTCTAGTATTTTTTAGGACTCCTTGTATTATTCTATCTGATTTTTTCTCCATTATAGTGAAGAAGATCTAATTAATCCCCACCTGTGGACGTAGGTCTATTTTGACTGAATCATGTAAATCCTTGTATTCTTTGTTTATTCCTCTTTATTGTTTTTCTCATTTTTGTTATTTCATTTATTTTGTTCGCATTAATCAAACTACAACACCCTATTTTCTAACAATGTTCTTTAGAGCGTTCATATGTAAGGGAGGCTGGAGGCACTTGCTTTTCTTCCATGCAGGACAAATGATTTTTTCTTGCTTTTCCGTCTCTTACTTTGTAGATAATTTTCTTTAAGAATTGTTGACCTTCCAACAAAGATTACAGAGAATTTCTAAGGCAGAAGTATATGATACATATTCTTGAAAAGTTGTATAACACTACTTCTTTTTATTCATTGTATAACACTACTTCATAGGAACTACAAGTCTACAATGATACAATTCGTAGGAACTAGGAAGTGGATATATTTCATAAAATTGGCGTGAAATGTTGGACACTGCTTTATAGAATTTACATGATACTTCTTCTGGTTTATATATCTTTCTCATTTGAAATCTTAACAGTACTCATACTTATAGAGAATCTTCTCAGTATTTCTCAATTTCTAAGAAAAAATGTAGTCATATGGGCTGTTGTTTAATTCGTCTCAATTAGTACTTTTGTTAATATTCAATCGTTATAATTTTTACTAATATATAATGAAAGATATTTAAATTCAAAGAGGTGTATTAAAAGACGCGCATAGGAAAGAAAAGTGAGAATGTTAAAAAGAACAGAGAGAGTATAGTCTATACTCTTTTCTTCCGATAGAGAAACAATATAATATAGGGCTCTGTAGATTGCAGCAATGACGCACGAAGCGGACAACGTTTTGGGGGGGAAATCGAGGATTGTAATTTATTTTATGTCATTAACAAAAAAAATTAACAAACTTCATCATTAATGACGCACTATATATAGAATAAACAATAATATAGAATCATTCGATAAAATAAATTATTTTTTTAGTTATCATACTATATATAAATAGCTAAAATACCAGGTCAGCAATGAGAATTTGCCTTTGTTCAATAGTTATTATTCACCACAAAAATTAGAAGTTGCTTCCCTTTTCTCTCTACTTCAAAAAAAAATTATATACTTCATTTAGGGGATACCATTCACCAAATTTTGTGACTGTAAACCACAATTTATTGTTTATGTTAATATTCATCAGCGATCTTTGACAAACTTTCTAAAATAATATAGTTAAGTGGACTCTTGTTATATAAATTCGTCTCAATATGAGAATTTCAAATTTTTGTAATTTTTATTTATACGCAATTAGAGATAATAACGGCCAAAACAACATTTTGACGAACGTAAAAAAGCAAATGGTTCAACTATTGAAAGGGGATCTAGATCTCTAATTATTAAAAGGATCAGTGTGCTCCTTGTCTCAATGAATTAGGAAATTTTTTAATCGACGTACTTGTATCAAGTAATGGTCTTATCTCCCCTCATTAAGGAAAAATAAAAGTAATACTCTTAGCTCCACCTCAAAACAATTAAATAAAAAGACTAATACTCTTAGCAGTTAGTCCACTGGCATCTACTATTATATAAATAACCTGCTCGATTGAAGCACAAATTCTACATATTGGAAATTGCTCAAGCAAATCGTGCATTCATATATTGAGTTCTTATCTTAGAGGTACGCCTTTCTTGTGTTTTTTTTTCTTCTATCTGTTTTGATGAAGATAAATTAATGATCCTTTTACTTGTAATATAAAATATAATCTTAATTACTAATCTCTCTGTTTTTTTAAATGTAACATATTGACTTTAGACACTATTTATCCAATACACTTAGATCATTAATTGTTATTTATACATAATATAGTCATGTGGGATCTTATTTGATTCGTAACGATATACACTTTCCAAATATATATTTTTTATAATTTTTACTTTTATACAATTAGAGAAATTATAGATCAAAGTTGTGCCTCGACATATGTGAAAAGTCCAATACTCCCTCTGTTTTTTTTTATCATTCCTACTTTGACTTTGCACGTTTGCCAATGCACGTTTTAAAACTTAAATATCTTTCATTATATATTAGTAAAAATTATAACGATTGAATTTTAATAAAGTACTAATTGAGACGAATCAAACAAGACCACACATGACTATGTTTTTTCTTTTAAATTGAGAACATTTGAGAAGATTCTCTCTATGCATGAATAGTGTCAAGATTCTAAGTGAGAACGATAAAAAAAAACAGAGGGAGTATTACATTTAAAAAACGGACAGAAAATTAGTTACTATTATTATTTCTAATAATACATGATTAAAGAAACTTCCCATAGGGATTATCTATGGGATTATCGGAGTATATGTACAATCTAATGCTTGTTGTTTGATAATTTATGTGGATTCTAATTTCTACCTTTAGCTTGATATTCTACTGATTACTGAAGTTTTTGATACATTTAATTGATATGAGTAAGCTGTTGCAGAAAAGGCCTAAAAAGGATGGTGGTATATGATCTGAGTGACCCATTGCAGTTTGTTGGTTGCGAAACTGGAGCATCTCTACTCACAGTATCTAGTGCACCTACAAAGGACGCACCAAACCTCAGGGACCGGAATTTTGGACCAGTATTCGGTGTTTCAGTAGGTTCGGCTGCGTCGGCTCAATACAACGAATTAAGGGTGTTCAACGGTACGATCAAGGGGCGTGCGTTGGATACACTGATACAAGATCTTCGAGATCAGAAGTTGCGAGTGAATCGTGACGGATATTGTTATATTCGTGTTCCTGGTAGGCGCAACCCAGCTGGTGTATCCTTACAATCTCGTTTTGCCAGACTAAATGACTTGTTTCCTTGGGTTGATTATGTGGACGAACCTACATATTTTGACCCAACTCCTCCATCTACCATATGGAATCGTCGAAGCTCTAGTAATACGACTTTGAAGATGGTGGACTACGACAAGCTTGACGCCGATCTTAAGCAGGCTCAAAAGGACAAGGAAAAGGCTGAAAAGGATCTTAAACAGTCTCAAAAGGACAAGGAAAAGGCGGAAAAGGATTCTAAGCAAGCTAAGAAGGACAAGGAAAAGGCTGAAAAGGATTATGAGCAAGCTAAGAAGGACAAGAAAAAGGCTGAAGATGATCTAGAGAAGGCTAATAAGGAGAAAAATGAAGCAATGGATAACATAAGGGATAACTGGGAGAAATCTACGAGAGCTGGAGCTAGACCACTTCCGGTAAATGCATTCGTCGTCACTTCAGTTTACCCTACTGATGCACGATCTTATGAAGACCAAAACAAAGGGGGTCCAGACTTAGGCAGTACTTGGTTCGGCAACCCCAACCGGATATCAGCACCAGCTGCTTCCTATATGGACTCTATACGGCCGGGGTCAATTATGGTGTATACTAAGACACCTCGTCTTTTTGACAAATACTTTTGGTGGGTTGTCCAATATGATATTCCTTCTGAAGGCGTTTACGGATACATTATAGCTTATCATGGCAATGCTCTTTGTGATGCGACAGAGCAATTGAAGTTTAGGAACTTCAGTTTTCGGAATTTGGCTGGCTCCCTTTTCTTGGATCGTCTTGGTCTGCGCAATTGCTTTATACTAAAAAACATTACTCCCTACTCCACACGATAAGTCTATAGTTTGGTTTGGATACCATCAAAATTGAGGCCGCTGATGGAGTAGTGACATCACTTCCTGCCTCATATCACTGAGTAATTCCACTAATTCCCATCAAAAGATATAGATGCGTGAAAGAAGTTATGTAAGGATACAATCTATGTGCTTTGCGTTGTGTGTGTGTGTGAAGAATATATGTGATTGTTATAATATTTGAGTAAAGGTCATGGCTATAGAAAAAACTTCAATCAACTTTTACATGTGTAACTTGCTACACACTTCACATTTGATAGTCCTATGATGATAGGAACTATGTTGATATCTTCTAGAAAATATTGTTTTTATAACTTTCATGATTGGATTAATCGTCATTTTGTATATTGTTTTAGAATTATTTTTTTAATATTCATTACAATTTAAAAGCCACCCCATACATCCTATCCAAATAAATTTTACTCATATATGTTTGATCGGAGTTGTGGAGATGGTTAGCTAGGCATGGAGCATTGATGGTTGATGAAGGTTGATGCTTAGCTTGGTCAGGATAGAGAGTTGAAAGCTTGAGGAACTTGTGTTGAAGATTGTAGCTCGTGAACGTGGTTAGCTACTCTCCACCCACTTGATGCGGCTATTCACGAGTTTCAAGCTTGTTTAAAACTCCTTTGTTTCCTATTTCATAAGTTTTCCTTTCAATAATAATCCTAGTATAAACATGTTCAAGGCCGTTTATCCATTGTATTTCATAAGAGAGACATATATTCTTAGATCTTAGATAAACTCCTATAGAGATGCTAGAGATTTTAAAGAGATTAAGAATTCTCCTTGTCCTTGTATCTCATCACGTATTCAAAGTCCTAATGTAGTTCGTCGTTTATTTTCTCTCTATTCAAGGGTTTTCTTTTTTTTTTTTACATCAAAATAACGTACAAGGAAGAAAAACCACTAAAAAGAACAAACTGAACAAAAACCTAAGGAAACACTAATTATAAGCGACCCATACTGAATTGTTGCCATTTATGAGCAAGCCTGGTTGCCTCTGCAACTTGCTCTTTGGCCACATACAGTATCTGACATGTCAAAAAATTCCTAGCTTGTGCAAGTATCTTCTGCACGGTCCAGTTTAGAGTGATATCCGTGTGGTTCCCTGGTTGCAGCAGTTGGACTAGCTGGCGTGATTTTGTAAGAATTTGTATCTGCGAATACTGGTGAGATGTTGCCCATGTAATGGCATGTAAACAAGCCATAGCTTCGGTGGATCCAGTAGACGGGGAGTAGCTAAGTGTACCGTGCTTGGCGCTAGGGAGGCAGTTTGTAAATCCCATGACCCAAGCTATACCTCCCAAACCCTTCTTATTAGGCCGTGTACCTGCAATTTGAATGATTATAGAAGGTGGATGGCCATTCTGGTGCCCGATATTAGCAATTACGAAACCAGGCGGGGCTGAGGGATCCAGAGGATTTCTAGTTGGGTCATGAACTTGTTGCACAAAAATGGCATGGTGTCGCATGCTATCCTCCAATTGAAGATTGATCGAATCTGTCGTCGGCCGCTGCTGGCGAAAGACTTGTGCATTGCGTAATTTCCAAATTGCCCAAAGCGTACCTACAAAAGTACTCAATGTCGAATCTTGCGTTCTTTATTGCTTTAATTTTTTATTTCTGTTTATTATACTTTAATTGCTCGATTTGTTAGTGCTTATGATACTTATTCCAAACAATGATATGTCCACATTATCTAAAAAATGAATGTAGACACATAATCGTGTCCCCCATTTGAGTACCCTATGATGAGTAACAATACAAAATAAACCCTAATTAGAGACGGAAATTTTCATCTCTAAATGGACATAATCCGTCTCTAATTGCAGTTAGAGACGGAAAATGGGACGTCTTTATAGGTGGCATCTCAAAAAAATTTGTGACAAAATTTTCGCATCTCCATCTCAAACTTGATACAGATTATATTCCGTCTCAAATTTGTGACAAATCGTATTTTGTCTCAAATTTGAGACGGAATACTCGTCACAAATTTTAAGACGGAATTTTTTAGAGTACGTCTCAAAATTCTCTCAAAATTGAGACGGTTATTATATAAGCCATCTCAAATTTGAGACAGAATAATTAAGCATCCATCTCTAATTACGAATTTTATTTTTTAAAAAAATATATATTCATAGTAGTCTAGCTGTAGTACTTAATCATAGTTCATATATATATATTTGGGTACATGAATGAAGTTAGGACACCCTTCTCTCAAGGGAGAACCCTAACGAATCAAGCAGAACAATTTTTTGAACATGGGGTTCAGTGGAGGGGTCGAAGTCAACTATGGCAGCAGAATTGGTATGCCCTTTTTTTGATAGGAGATCCGCTACTCGATTGGCTTCCCGAAATATATGATTTATGGTATAGAATCTGAAATGACTTATTAGAAGTTTGCGTATGTCTTCAATGAGAGTTTGTATGGTCCAGGGGCAAGCATATTGCCCTTGCAAAATTCTTACAACCACTTGGCTATCTCCTTCAATGTATAATTCTTTGATTTGCCGGTGGATGGCGAGTAGGAGACCATTCCTTAATCCCCATGCTTCCGCAACAAGAGCTGAGGTTTGTCCAAATCGATATACTTGAGCACCCACAATCTGTCCAGTAGAGTCTTGTATGACCACACCAACAGTAGCTGAAGAGCCATTAACTGATCCATCAAAATTTAATTTATAATAACCGAAGGGAGGTGGTTTCCAGCAGACTGTAATTGATTTATGGGACCTGCAAGGAGGAAAATAAGAGATAGTAAAAGAAAAATCCATCATAGTTTGTGCATTCCATTTCGAATACAGATGCCATGCTCTGTAATAGATTCGATTGAAATTAAGAGTACTATTTTCAAACACTATTAAATTACGTTCCTTCCAAATACTCCAGATTTTATTACAAAATATTTGTAAGGCTTTTGTATAAGATCGGATATCAGTAAGGCATTGAGTAAGCTCATGTGGCACTATGCTATGAACCTTTTGTCTTATTATCTGTGAATTCCAATATTGAGAAATGGATGAGCAGGAGAAGAATAGATGGTCAATAGTTTCAGTAGTGTGTTTACAAACAGGACAGAGGTTGTCATTAGTGATTTGTCGTGTTGTAGTATAGATTTTAGCGGGAGTCCATTTTGTAAGCATTGCCATAGAAAGATCTGGATTTTTGGTGCTATGTCAATTTTCCATATCCAGTTGAACTGCCATGGAATAGTATTAGGAGTGATGCCATGAGCTAGCCAGGTAGCCGTTTTAACGGAAAAATTACCAGAACTAGTCAATCCCCAACAGGAATGATTAGGGGTAGGGGAGATAGGGATAGGAATGCCTAATATCATGTGGACAATATGTGGTGGAACTAACTCAGTTAGGAGCGAAATATTCCATTGATTTGTAGGAAATATGACAATATTTATGGTGAGTTCTAAATTAGCAATAGAAGATATTCTGATATCTAATAGTTGAATGATACTCTGTTGGCACACCAATTATCTATCCAGAAGAAGATATTTGTATCATTTCCAACTTTCCAACGTATTCCTTTTCTTAGAAGCTCTCGTGATCGAAGGATAGCCTTCCAAATCTGAGAGTCATATGGCTTTGCTTTGTATTCAAAGAATGACGTATTTCGAAGATATTTTTGACGCATAAGGGTAGGCCAAAGAGATTGCTGATCATAAAGGATCATCCAACCCATTTTGGCTAAATATGCTTCGTTAGTATGTGTCATTTTCCGAAAATTTAGGCCCCCATATTTTTTTGGCCGGCAAATTTTTGACCATGCTAGTAAAGGCAGTCCTATGGAGTTGGAAGAAGAGCGCCAAAAAAATTTCGGTTGATACTATCAATTGTACGTATTGCATATTTTCTTTGGAACTTGAGTTGTGGCCATAAGATCACATGTCGGGGTTGATTCTAGGTGACTCTGGATAAGTATCAATTTTTCTGCTTTCGAAAGACAATGATTGTGCCAGGTGTTTATTTTATTGTCAACTTTTTGAAGTAGGTGTTGAAAATCAGTAGTCCTTGGTTTATAACTTGAGAAAATAACTCCCAAGTATCTCCCTAAGACAGCCTTCGGTGTCATATTGAAAATACCAGCGATAGCTCTTTGTCTAGAGTTGGGTATGTGTTTTGAGAACATGATTGATGATTTGTGAAAATTTACCATTTGTCCTAAATTATTACAGAAATTTTCTAGTATGTTCTTTATGTGGTTGGCAGAAGTTAGATTGGCTTTACAAAATGATAGTCCATCATCAGCAAAAAAAATAGGCCTGGAATTGTCTCGGCATGTGGATCAAGGTCAATTCCGATTCTTGATTTTGGAGATTTTGATGCAATATCTAGTTTTCTACAGAGGACATCCATACGTAGAACAAAGAGATATGGCGACAATGGGTCTCCCTGGCGAATGCCTCGAGAGAGTTTGAATATAGTAGTAGTATCTTGATTTATGACTATTGAGTAAGAGACTGTGGAAATACATTGCATAACCCTTTTGATCCATTGGTGATGGAAACCATAACTTTGGAGGACCTGGTGTAAAAAATCCCATTCTATCCGGTTGTATGCTTTTTTCATATCTAGTTTAAGCGTGAACCATCCCCTTTTGTTTTTGATTTATTAAAGATATTCATAATTTCTTGGACAATAAGGACATTATCATGGATTAATCTTCTAGGAGTGAAAGCATTTTGGAAGGGACTAATAATTTTAACTAGTATTGGTCACAAGCGTTCAACTAATATTTTGGAGATGACTTTATATAGTGTGGTGCATAAACTAATAGGTCTAAATTGATTCGATTTTTCAGGATTAGCAACTTTTGGGATCAACGTAATTAACGTATGATTAATACTATGAAGAAAGAACCCGTGATTGAAGAAATCATGAATTGCTTTACAAATATCCGGTCCTACAATATCCCAGTATCTTTGGAAAAATTTAGATCCAAATCCATCAGATCCTGGCGATTTAGTAGCATCTATGCTAAATATAGCATCGCGAATTTATTTGTCAGTGACAGGTGTCGTTAATTTGCAATTGTCAGAATCAGAGATTGTGGAAGAGATATAAGGTAAAGATATAGATCGAGGATATCGGTGAGCGGATTTAAATCGTTCTTGAAACTCATAAATAAAGGCGTTTTGAATATCAGATGGGGAATCAAGCCATTGATTTAAATGATTTCGTATACGTAAAATTTGTTGTCGTTTGATTTTAGTTGTTATCTTGGAATGGAAAAACGAAGTGTTTCGATCTCCTTTTGTCAGCCATTATTTTCGAGAGTACTTACCCCAATATTTTTGGGTAAATGCTAGTAGGCATTCTCTTTGTCTCACTAGGTGGTCTAAGTGTTGTTCAATGTGAGGATTGTTTGGAAATTGTATCAATTGGTGTTGGACATTTATCAGTCGAGTGTGATTTTGGTCAAGCTTTTGGTGAATGTGGCTATAATTTCTCCTATCCCGGCTTTTGAGATCTTGTTTAATGAACTGAAGATTTCTGGTTATATTATAAAAATGCGAATGAGAATGTTTCCGGTGCCAATGCTTGTTTATAATTTTTTGCGTATTAGGATCATTAGGCGAAGCATTTTGGAATCTAAATCTGGGTTGCTTGTGTTGTCGTATTCGTAATGTTTCTAATATCATGGGAGCATGGTCTGAGCAAGTGTAAGCATCATAGTGAACAAAAGCATTCTGATAATAAGCTGCCCACATAGGGGATGTTAGACACCGATCGACTTTTCCATATATATATATATATATATATATATATATATATATATATATATATATATATTGATTATTTAGCCTCTTCTTCCAAGAGAATGTGTTGGGTTGGCTAGGAATATCTTGTGCCTGACAAGTTATCATGAATTCATGAAGAATTTGGCACTGCGATGGGGTGGCACATGCCCCCCCTTTTTTTTATCAGTGATATGTAGGAGCTCATTAAAATCTCCAATCAAGCACCAAGGTAGGTGAAAGTTTGTGAAGAAGTTTGTCACCTCTGTCCAGAAAAGTCTTTTATCAATATTTTGGACGGGGGCATATATACCAGTAAGCCAAAAGGAAAATTGCGAGTTTTTGTGTTGAACCAAGAAGTGCGCCAATCGGGATGATGAAGGTTGCGGTGAAATTAGATAGGATTCATTTTTCCATAATATCCATATTCCACCACTATGTCCTATCTGGTTTATAATGCATATATCTTCAAACCCCATTGTGGTCATAATTTTATGTCGATTTATTTGTGAGCTCATAGTTTCAATTATGATTAAGATATCAGGTTTATATTACCGCGTGAGGAAGAGGAGCTCACTAAGGGCATTACCTTTTTTTTGCATCTTGAATATTCCAACTAACAGTTTTCATGATTAGGTTTGATTTGCAAACTTAAGCAATGTTTGGCAAAAATGTTTGGCAAATGTGAACCGTTAATACTTAGAAAGTAGCTGGTTCTTATACAGAAATTTGATAATTCTATCATTTTCCATGTAATTCGCTTTGTCACCATCACATTGCATAAGGAACTTGTGGCTCTGTCATTTTGCATCCAATAGTAAAATTCACCCTTATGGAAGATAACAATCGTCCAGTAGTTCAATTCTTGAGAATTCAAATGAACAAAATTTGCTAATGCTCGTCGTTTCGTAATATAATCTATATATTTATGTACATATTTGTGAATCAAAACGAGATTCACATCTCTCCAATTCCAACACGTATTCGTAATAAGAATGACAATCATCGGCATAGTCGAAAATGGTACCTGTAGTGTGGTACCGTTAAATGTCCAACGCAGTTGTACAAAGCAGCTTGTGACACAGAATGTTGTCAAAGATAACATTTGGCAAAGACATACAAGTCTATGGCAGGCATCATAAGATGGTGGGCAGGACGTGAGCCAATCCCAAAAAGTGTCATTCCATATCTAGACACTAGTTTTGCACCAAATACTTATGCATTGATATATATAGCTACCAGTTATACACAATGTACTATCTTTTGTGTTACTTAAATAAGCTGAATAAAGAAAATACAACCAGATTAAACACCATTCTCTAACCTTTCCTTGACATAAAGTGTGGCAATTTAATTGTCCAGATATGTATGATAACTTTTTAGCCCATTTAATGTGTAAAATTGCTGCCAATTGAAGCTTTTGCAGCATCCTTGGTCCTGCTAGCATTACATACTTGCAATTATGACTATATATATATAATTTCCATAACCATAAACTAAGTATATCTTGTATATATGAAACATGAATCGGACCAGAAGGGGAGGCCCACAAGTTCAAGAGTACGTTCTGGGTGGTAATTATAATTATACTGCTAGCATGCTCATTGATGATGAAAATATAAATTGAATTTAACCACCTCGCATAACAATGTAAGGCAACATAAAGAAATGATTTTGCCAATATATAGTACTTGAAAGAAGGGATTGATTGACACATAAAACGAAATAAACAAGGGTTAAACATTTGTGAACATAAGTAGATAATTTCTCCCATATTGCATAACTCGACATCTTTCTCCATTGCAACAGGATAGACATAGGACAGTTTAGTATAGGGTTCTAGTACATGATTCATTAGCATATTAGTAGTACGTAGATGTAAACTGACAACTCCAGTATAGAGAGACAGTAAAATAGTAGCCTTGTAAGGCCTACGCATAATTGGCCTTGCTAAGGTAACCCACAAAAACTTACACGAGTTGTGTATCATTTGTTCAGCATCATTTTTTCTTTATTTGCTTAGATGATGCTGAGTCAGCCTCATCTTTAGTTCTGCGTCTCTTGGAAGAGTCAGAGGAGATAGACATCTCTTTGTGTGGACCTAAGGCGTCAAAAAATAATTTGTCCGCCTCTGACAGTTCACGAGCAAGGGCTAAGTCTGATATAGAAGGGCTAACCTGGTGTATGTTAGATCCATACTTAATTAACATAGGAGGAAACTTGATGGGCGGGATGGGAGTTTCCAGGATCTGGAGGACCTCTGCAACCTGAGGATCTGCTTCGTCAATAGTTTTCGTTGCTAAGAGAGAGTCCACATCCTTTTCATTAGATAGTTGGATGGGGTTTGGAGGTTGGGGTGGTTCTGGAATAATCTCTGCTTTTTTTTTAGGTGGTAGAGTTTGATTTTCTACTGGTTGGGTGGTCTCCTTGACTTCTGGTGCAGCATCTTTTGTAGTATCGGGAGGAGGGGGTTTAAGAAAGGAAGTTCTTGCCTTTATATTCTTTGTAGCAGCTGGGGTACGACTTTTTCGCATAGGCATAACCTTAATCCACCTGCCACTTGATTCCCCTGACTCAGTTTCAGCTTGGTTTTCTTTAGGATGGCAGGTTTTACTTGATGGATTAATAGAGCTAGCCTGAAGTTTATCAACCACAAGCTGAAGAGTATGGTTTGCTTTTTCCTTGCAAGAGTCTAAGGTATGATCTTCAGAACCACACAGAGGGCATACTTCTAACATACCTTCATAAGTAAGAAATATTTCTCTAGTATGCCCATGAAGATTCACTAGCAATGATCCAGGGACAGTATGTAAGACCTTGACATCTACACAAACCCGAGCATAGCGTGCTCGTGTTCGTGATAGTGTAAAATCATCAATTCTAATAATAGGACCCACATGTTTAAGCAAGTATGAGAGGCACTGATTAGACCAAAATTCCAGAGGCAAAAGATTAAGACGTACCCAGATTGCTAGGGTGTGGATTTGGAATGTGAAAGGATTAAAAGCAGGTTGCCAAGCAAAGAGAGCTAAGATTAATCCTTGAACATACTAGGGCCTATTGTTCCAGATTGATAATTTATCGTCATTGTTAACAAACTTGAACATAATTCATCCATTTCCCATATCCACAAAAGTGACATGACCTTTGAGCATGTTCCATTCACGACGAAGCTTGGTTGTCACTACAGAAACTGGAATGGAGTCACCAAAAGGCTTACCTAGAAGGCAAGAAACTGAAAGATCATTTACAAGAGACGGATCAGGTTCTGTGTTTGGAGAATGTTGAGAGCTCCCAGCCACCCCTACTTTCATGCGGAGTTTAGAAGGGTCTGTTGGAGGAGAATTATGGACAGGGGCATTAACATGTTCAGGTGAGTGAGTGGCAGCAGAAGTGACAATGTTAAGTTCCACATCTATGCCTGATAAGGCATGGTGTTTTGAGGAGGAGCTGGGATCCTGGGGTAGGCTATGAATTCTAGGTGCATCAAAATTTCCACCCTCACCATCTGGTGGTGGGGAGTGAACAGGTAAATTGGAACGTGAAAAGGATCGGACAATATCCGCATATTTTGAGCTTTTTCTGATTGATTAGTAGGAGACATAAACAATAGTAGATCTAATTCAGGGGAGGAAGACGGAAGGCAGATTACAAGGCTTATGGGAGAAACTAACTTTTCAAAGTCCCAATTTATAAACCCATATATCGGCAAATTGAAACCTACCCATAATACAAATTTGCAGAAATTAACATTGTCCATGGAGTAGAAGTACATTATAACAGTGACAACACACCAAAACCAAGAGAAATAGGACACTAATCCAAGGCTATAACCCGCCACGTTGCATTTCATTGAGAAAATTTTCACAATTAAATAGAAATTAAGAAAAAGAAGAGGAACACTTATCTGAAAATTAGTTTGCCCATGGAGCTCCAGCAGGTCTTACGTAATGGAGATGTAGTCCTCTGTATCATGTAGCTTAGTTAGAGTAAGTAGATCCATCTGAGATTCGCGCTTCATACCGCCAGTTTGCGTTTGATCCATCCGAGTTGAACCAGTTGTAACCCGTGAAAGTTTCACATATTGGATTACATCTTGTGCAAGTGTTTTGCTAATTGGAATAATTTTTGGACAGTAACACACCTAAGTGATAAGCAGGTGTCAATTGATTTGCAAAAAGTTCTTATGGGGAGTTGACGTGTCACAACTATGGAGCTTGAGCATGTATAGAGGTTTTGAGCTTCGGCTATGGGGGTTAGGAACATCATTCTTCTTTAGTTGTTGTTGGATGGGACAGAAAGTGGGTGGCTTACACCAAACTAATTGAGAGCATTTCTTTCTCTTCATTTCTCTCTCTAAGTTACCGCATTTTGTATGTTTTGCATGTTCTTCAATCATAGTTCATATATGATAATACCTATATATGTCCTTATCCTCAAATGCTCATATAACAAACATATATATTCACATTGAGGTGTAATTGACATTTACACAAAGTTCTGCAAGAAATAGATGAAATACTTTGCAAATCTTAACTACAACTGCAGGACAAGACCTGACAATTTTGATTCCAAATTTGCACCATTAGTGTATCAGTCGCCAACACCTGCCATAACAGGAATATTATTGATTAATCCAATAATAAGGCATAGAAATGTATACTAAAAAAATTAGCAGTAATATTCCCATTTAAGTCACACATTGTGTATGAAAAAGTATCATTTATATAAAAAAAAATTCAAAGAGTATATCTGGAATACAACCCATTTTGCAACAACAAACCGGAAAATGGCTGACATATCATCTTATAATAATCTTTACAGAATACAAATATAAAGTCAGAAAGATAAGTGAAAATAATTCAATCAAAATTCAACAGCCACAACCACAAGATGAACAAGCAACACTAACTTAAAAAAAAAAGAAATAGCTCCCCCACCCTCCACTCCCCCAAAAGAACTAAATATAGTTGTGCATACTGAACTGTAACAATGGTATGTCCACATTATCTCAAATAAAATCGACCATATGATAAAATTAAATTAAAGAAAATAAGATTATTAACATGTCCACGCTATCTCATATAAAACTACTTAGAGCAAGGATTATAAGAATTATACGATATTGATGGTAAATCATTGTCAACATTCCTCTATTTCGAATTAAATGCAACAAATGTATACTTAAAGACGTATACAAATGTTATATATGGAAATATGGAATACAATTCAAGTTGACCCGGGATATGGGAGTGGATACACGATACTACCTTTGGGTTTTTTTAGGTACAAGGAAAAATTAGGAATTCTTCTTTCAAAGTAATTTGACAAAGAAGATGGAGTATATTGTTGATGCCAGAATCTGCCATTGAACATGATAGGTGATGGCATTTTATTGAAAGATGTTCAATGGCTCAATTTGCTTCACGAAAGATGTGAATAAATTGAATTAATTAGTTGGAGCTTTGACTCAAACAGATGAATATTGTTGATGAGGGTTGCGATGGTCCACTGGGATTTATATTTTTGTTTCAGTATGTTGATCAAAACTTGATTTTCTCATTCGATAATAAGCTTATATATTTTCGTGCATTTTGCGGTTACTTCATTTGTTCCAAAAATGTTGAATACTTGTTGCGTTGTTGGAACGTTTATTTAACACGATAAGTTATAATGTTGTTATCAAATAATATTATTAAATAATAGATGTAGGATGGGGTATTTTTTATTATTATTGAAAGATAGAAAAAAAGTTGTGTATTTTGTTTTATTGAGAGATACAGTGTGGACCAATTTGATGTAAAATAATTATATAATAATAGTGGGACCGCGTTAAAGAAATGAAAGTGTTTAAACTAGAGTTTATCAAATTTTCCCAACCCGTCTTGAATTTTCCCGGGCTTGGACTGATTTTTTTTTAACTTTAGGATGGGTTTTGGGTAAGTCGAAAATGACTTTTTCGTCTAAATTTTGTCTTAGCCCAATTTTTGGCCAAAAATTGCGAGCATTCGGCACAAAATTTTGGCCCGAGTTTTGGTCGGGGTCGGTTTGATTAATGGCCGCTTTTTAGGGATGACCAGCCCGAACCTGACCCGCTATTTGATCATCTATGGTTTAAACTAACTAACAGAGAAGTAAAATATTTAGACTACTCTAGGACGGATGGAGTACTAATTTGTTATGGAAAACACCACTCTTTTCGACATTAAAGGAGGGATATGCCCAATTTCTAAGTGGGGTCTTTCAAAACAACTCTTCTGGTGTTTCAAAGAATGATACATGCATGCTACAAAAGATATGTAATACCCTCATGATTGCTTTCAAGGAATTTAGCAAGCTACTTATTCCAATATGAATCATCTTTCTTTTAGAGGCCTCATTCCTATTTAGGCTATTCTAAAGTTATGTGTGCTTGGCTATTAGTAGTCTATGAATGGTTGACCTATTGGAAAGTTTCTCCTTGTGCATATGAGTGAGGACAAAATGCGCCATAAGGATTTGTGTTGGTTATTAAGGACAATTCTAGAGCTATATATCACCCGTTGCGGTTGAATATCGGACCTGCAACGCTGAAAAACATTGTCAAATTGAAAGTCATCTTGATATTGTGCTTCCCGTTTGAGGATGGCATGCTTTACTTTGAAGAATATTAGTGCTGAGTGGTTCAGTATGGAAGAGTAATAAGATTCATTACTTCCCTAACACTCTAAAGGAGCATCTATACTAATATATTAAAAGGCGTTCCTAAGAATGTCTATGTGCCATGTGGCACTCTTCTCTAAGGCTCTAATACAAATGCTCTATTTTCACGTCAAACCTTTCAACTAAAAAAATAATGTTGTTACAAGGTATCGAACACGTGGCCTTTGAAATGAAAAGTGAGAGCTTAATAATTGATCCAACATAACATCATTATTTAGTATTTCAAAATTAAATATGATAAAATCTTGTAATTATATCTCATTAAAAGACTTACACAAGTCACATAAACTCTTAACTTACTCCAATTTCTTAAATTATGACATCAGTTTTTTTCCGACAAGACAAAAATTTACGAAAAGAAACAACCCGAGGCATCACACGGGACACTAACTAGTGATGACTTTATTAAGAGAGAAAGAGACTGATATCATGTTTTAAACGAGCAATGATCAAGTGGGTCGTTTGGTAGCGTATAGTATGATCCCTAGGTTAGTTAGTTAGCCTAAAGGAGTAAATTGTTGGACATTGGATAAATAAGTAATCAGTGAATTCTATATATATTACGTACTTTGGCAAAAAGGGTAATTCGACAAGGCTTGAATTTGTGTTTTTGCAAAGTTATCTTTTGTAGAGAGACTCTTACGAAGGGGTTGACATAAAAAGACTAACTTTTGGGAAAATATATCAAGTCCATAATAAAAAGAGCTAAGGCGGTGTAAGAAAGGATTCATTATCGTGATTTAGCCAAGTGGCAGATTTGACAGATAAATTGCCAAAGTTATTGATTCCCCAACGAGGTGTGTATGGTTGTGATGTGAAGGGAAAAGAATGGACATCTCTAGAATGATGTCTACTATAGATTTTCTCGAATAAGGGAGCTAAGTATAACTTGGTTCCGTTGTTTAATGGGGATGATACATTCAATGGCCTTTGCAGAAGGGGGGGGGGGGAGTGCTTCATCATACACCCGAGTGTACCATGTGCATGATACATTCAAGATTATTTTTTGCATTTTTGGATCTATACTTATTATGTGATTATGCTCATTTGAAGGTTTCAAATGAGTAATGAGCAAAAAAATAACATTGGGTGTACCATGAGCATGGTACATCCGGATGCATGATAAAATTTACCATGTTAGGGGTGTGAGAGAGGTAGTTATGATAAAAACTGTAATACTCCATATTTTTAGTAGTAATTTCGTATTAATTAAGAAAATATAAAGAATTAATAAAAAGGTATTTTAGTTTATTTACAAAATAATAGGATTAAATTACTGATAATACGAGTAGGTTTGGGAAACTTTCGGAGTTTTTAAAAGGTTAAACGGGTTTTTTTTACTTAGCCTAGGGTTAAAAGGGGAGTATAAAAAGGAAAAGGAGAGGGAAAATCAGAAAAACCCTAAACCCTTCTCTTTCCCTCTCCCAGCCGACTTTTCTCTCTCTCCTCACTCTCTCCTCAGCCGACTTCTCTCTCCTTCTCTCTCAGATTTTTTTTCTCTCTCTCTCTCGGATTTTCTCGCTAACTCTCGCTGCTCTTCCTCGCGTCTCCTCTCTCTCGCGCCGCTGGTGTATTGTGTGCGTGGTGCGTGACGGAGTTCGTCGAGGGTTTGGTGCGAGTTTGTCGAGGGATTGGTGCGAGTGGTTGTGTGGTTCGAGGGTCTTGTCGATTGTCGAGGGTTTTGTTCGAGAGTTTTTGGTGCGAAGAGTGTTGTGGTTCGTGCGAGGCTCACGAGAGGACGAGGGTGTGCGACGTCTTGCGAGTGTCGTGCAGTATGGTGCGACTTACGAGAAACGACGAGGGTTGTGCGACGTTGCGAGAAGGTTTGTGCGAGTGGTTCCGTTGGTACGAGTGGTGACGCGACATATCTGGGTCGCGCGAGTGTGTTTGGGCGACGGAGACCGCACGGGTGCGTCGTGCGAAGCAGTAGCGCGAGCGTGCGTGGCAGCAAGGGTCGCCGGAAATTCGTCATCGGTGTTTATCGTCGGCAAATTTAGCGGTATTACCCTATTATGTACCTAAAATATTATATCAGTTTTATTATTTATATTTACAGTTTTGATAATTACGTAAGGTTTGTAATTAATAATTAGTAATTAGAGTGTTTAGTAAATTATTAGATTGTTTAACTAGTTAAGTTATTATTCTGTTTTTAAGTTAAAATTCTGGTTAGGTTTGTAATTGGAATAAGTTGAAAGTAGGAAAAGTGTGTTATGTTATTAGTTAAAGTTATTATCGTTTCATGAGTGACCTGTTTCATGGAACTTATCTTTTGGACATGGAACTTACTTTTGGACATATGACTTACTCTTGGACATATGACTTACTTTTGGACATATGACTTAACTTCTGGACATAAGACAGGTTGGACTTATGACCTTTTGGATTGGTAAAATAGTGGACTAATGTTACTAACTAAGCTTAGTTACTCACTAACTTTGACTTCTAAAAGACGTTAAATCCTAGATAGAAATATAACAAATTCTGGAATCAGGTTTTAACTATCGTTTAATTCGAATCGTTAGATCGTTATGGTCTTAGTACGTAGTAGTTGTTAGTGTTATCAAGGACGTAACACTAAAGCTTTGTATTAACGGTTTAGGTCCCAATTTCATAAGCGGCTCGTTCAATTAAGTCAGCAAAAATTCTCTGCTACAAGGTACGTACGCGTACCAGTTTAGTATCATGATTAGGTTGCAGTTCATTTTATTGGAACCTAGTACCATGATAGGGAACATTTGATTGTGATTGTTTGGTTAGACGTTTATAACGTGAAATCAATATGATGCATTGAAATATGTTGCATTGAAATGCGAAGTTCTATCGTAGTGTAACATCAGCATTATTAATCTGATCTATAGAGTACGAAGAGTGTTACCAGAGATAAGATTGAGTTTGGTAATTAAGAGAGCATGTAAATGACTCTTAAAGTTATAAAAGAATAGTTAGTAGTAAGAAGATTATGGCAATAGCTTGTAGTTGGATTCCCTACAAGTATAGAACAATGGGGGAGTGTGGGACTTGTTACACTCCTACGGGCCTACTGTGACGACAGTAGTGTCCTTATATTTTGATAACTCAAGTAGGCGGAAGGTTCCGTTCGATCTTGGGGGTATGCATACTAAGGTGATGGGTGTGAGACGGAACAAAACCGTATTTGCATTTCATCTAATAGACCAAGTTGTCTATTAAGGATTCAGTAGCCCGTATGATTCTAGTAAGATGATGGTGCCCGTTCGATGCCAAATAATGAAAGATTAAAGGATGTGAGATAACGTAGTTTCATATAGCAGTTTGTAAGGTGTGCATCATTTATGTTCATATAGTTCAATGGTCCATTACGTACTCAGCATAGCTGACTCTGTGTGTTATTATGTGTTTGTTGACCTGTGATGAACCATTGACACTTCAATGGGGAGCAGACTAGGTGAGCTGGTGCTGCTGCATGATATCAAGCATAAGGGGGCTAGCTGTAGTTTGAAGTTAAACTTTTGGTTTAAGTATTACTGATTTTATGAACATTGTTAAATGGTTTGAGTTTGAATAAAGAGGGGTCATCTATGATTCCCGAGTTGTATTTATTTTCTATTCCGCTGCAATTTGGTTTTGAGACAATGAATTTGAGTTACCGTATTTCTAATTATGCCTTGCGTTCCATCGCGGCGGTAACACTCCCAAAGTCGATGCGACGTAGCATTAGACGTGTATGGATTTTGGGGGTGTTACAAAAACCTAGTTCATATGTTCGCCCTTCTTCACTCCCCATGGATACGCTTATGCAACCTAATCACTGACTTATGTTAGATGATGAGTTTCTTTATCATGACCCTATATGCACTATCGCTAACTCATCAATTGTTTGATTTTATTTAACCCTCACTCGATTAGATCTCATGTACACCATGTCTTGTCCCAACTCATGCACTCTCCTCGGCAAGCACATTAAAGCAATTGTGCGTGTCTTACACTATTTTACAGGTCACTCTGGTCAAGCTAAGGCCTTCTCTTTCAAGCTAATAATAATCTACAACTTACAATTTATTTTGATTTAGATGGGCCAGTTTTCCTTTATCTCACCATTCTTTGAGTGTTCTGTTCTTCTCGGAAACTCTCCCATCCTAGAAGATTTATCTGTTTATATAACTAAAACCCAAGACAAAAATATGCCATGATGTCATATATACTTCCCCTTTCCGTACAAAATCAAACGAGATATATTAAACAATAAAAATGTGTTGCTTTTAGACTCGCATGCATAACCTCTCATTTGAGATACAAATGCATTAAACAATTACTCTATAATCTTATTTTTGTTTTCGTGGGAAAATTAATTTATTTTAAAATAATATAATGTGTCTATTATTGAAACAATTAAATATATATATATATATATATATATATAATATTTATATATATATATATATATATATCAACACTCATTAAGCTAATGCTAATAATAGCATGTCTTACTGATAGGTTTTAAAATATATGCCATAAGTGCAGGGTGTCTGTTTAACAGAAACTGGCAAATACTGATCGATCCACAAGGAGAGGAGTTCTATAGATTTATGCTCAATTATTTAACTACTTCAAGAGAGAAATTTGTTTAAATAATTAACAACTAAACTAGAATAATCTTGAGCACAAAAAGATGGAAGTTTATCAAATAATTTAAAACCTAAGGCAATCGATCGGTCCACTATGCTTATACCAATTTAATTACTACAATATAGTTCAACAATACTTGGATTAAGGTTCGAATAATTAGAGTATTTCGTTGATCCTACGGTCGGGTATTAACAACTCTTATATTAACATATGCCAGTATGATCGCTCAACATAATCAAACATACCTATTGTAACAAGCCTCTAAATAATACGATCTTTCGATTTTAACTCCTATTAGCTAAATATAATTCATGATATTGCACAATTACATGAATTAAACAAGCATAATAAATCAATAGGGATTACTAGTTCAATCCATATATTGAATTGAAGCACTTTAAACCACATTAAAAAAAGTTATAAACATGGTTTCTCTTACTAAACCCCAGAAAAAGACTACTCAATCATGATAATGATAAACACAATAAACATAATGCAAATAGAAGAATTCATCAAATTAAACAGAGTAAAAAAGAATACCGAATGATCGAAGAACAATGAAAAACAAAATTAACGATCTTTATAATCTTCAAAGTAAAGAGTTACTACATAGCTAGAGAGAAAAAAACTAAGTGTTCAAACCTAATAAGATGGTCTAATCGAAAATACTAAAAATCTATTTATAGTTTTTACAAATTCGACTAAAAAAGGCAAAATTAACCGTCCCAAAAAACCGCCCGGTCGGGCGACGGTGATTAAAATCTACGACAAAAGGGGAAATTCTGCCCTGTCAACCGGGCAACGTCGCTCGGTCGGGCACGTAACCAGTTTGGGATCTTTTCTCGCCCGGTTGGCCGGGCAAATAAGACTTGGATTCTGATGAAAATTTCTTTTCGCCCGATCGACCGGGCGGGGAAACTGCAAATTTGCGTCAACTTGCGAAGCTTGTATCTCTCAAAACATAAGTCTGATTTGGGTGTGTGACCTATCATTGGAAAGCCTTTGAAGTCTAGTTTCTATTCCAACTAGAATTTTTTGATTATCAATTTTTTATAAAAATTTATGATTAAAATAGTAAACAGGTGTCAGTTTTGGCACTTCTTTTACTAACTCTTTGCTTCATTCTAACTCGAAATTGTCCCAAACGGATGCATTGTGATCCTTGCGCAAGCTATCTTCATTTTCAATGATTAATAGGCTTGATATTAGATAATCAATCATCGAAACACGCAAACGGGGAGTAGAGCACAACTTACGCAATTCATGCCATTATGCACCTAAATGCTCTAAAAGGAGTTCTAAATGCAATCAAAATACATCTTAAAATTATATATAAATGTGACATATCACTTACCTTTCAATACTCTTATATTAAGAAAAAAGCCTATTCAGATTTTTTTTTTTTTTTTTTTTTTGGTGAAAGAGGGAGGGAAAGAACCCCATCAACAGAAACAAAGAAAAAGATATTCAGATTTTTATAACCTCCGTAATTAATTAGTACTATTTCACCATTTAGTTACATCGGTTATATTCTTACACATTAACCTAAAATCCAAAAACAAGATTGGATCATATTTTTTATAAGTAATTATTATGTATATATATGTACTCTCCTAAAGTCGAATGTTATATTAATGAATGTTTCATATTATAATTTACTATCTAAAAATTTTAAAATAAACTAGAACATAATTCCTAAACACATTCTAAATTTCTAATGAAGTACCTATAACTTTTTTTTCCCACTTCTCTCAAACTTTTAATTTAAAATTTCAAATTCACATTGTTAAATAATTTGGTCACCCGAATCACCAACTAGTTGTAAAGTGTAAACCAAAAGCAAGAAGGAGGAAAATAGAAAAAACGCCCGCCCTCGTAATTGTAGACTAAGACCACAACAGAAAATTCAAAGTTTCTTCTTTCTTTCCTTCACAGCTTCACTTCACTATAACATTAACACTCCTATGCTTTTTGAGGCTTTGAGCTTCATTCAACCTTCAAAATCAAACCTCCATCTTTCTCTCTCCTCCACCATTCCCCTAATTCCTTCATAAAACCCTAAAAACCCTCAATAAACCCTTTCTTCTCTCCATTTCTCTCTCTAAGTTCGATTCTTCCCCAAAATGTTCTCTCCTTCTTCGCGGAAGAAATCGACTTACAGTTCCTTGAAAGACCGAAATGTCAACCAGCAGAAAACGCCGTTGTTCGATTCGTCACCGATAACTCCGGTAGCCGGTAATCGCAATTCCATAAATGACGGTTCTATCCCTAATCGTCCTCAAAGTGGTACTCCTGCTCCTTGGGCTTCTCGTCTATCTGTTATTGCCAGGTATTCTCTAATTAATTCAACTTATCTATGAGTTTTAGTAGTTTTTGTTGCTCATTTTTAGTTTAATTGCAATTTAAGTGTTTATTTGCATAGCTATTGTATGTGTGGCAACTGTTGTTTAACTGATTTTAGGCGATTTTTGTTGAACTGATGGTGGTAACTAGTTAGCTCATTTACGGCTCGATGTCGAAGGACATTGTGTTTAATTTAGATATACTAGAGCGAAATTGTAGTATTGGAGCTTCTAGAATGAGTATGAATTAGTTGGCTCATTTGCGGCTTGATGTCAAAGGACATTGTGTTCAATTCAGATATACTAGAGCGAAATTATAGTATTGGAGCTTCTAGAATGAGTATGTATTAGTTGGCTCATTTGCGGCTTGATGTCGAAGGACATTGTGTTTAATTTAGATATACTAGAGCGAAATTGTAGTATTGGAGCTTCTGGAATGAGTATGAATTAGTTGGCGTTGGTATTATGATAGGAGTTAATTATGTATTATACAAGTATGTTATATTTGGCGGCGAATATGCTGAATTAGTTGGTGACTTGGCTTGTTATTGATTGCTTAACTTTTAATTTAACTTTTTGACATTGTTACTAAAGCTGTAGGTAAAAGGAAAGCGGTCATGAATTTTTCAATTTCATATCTCAATTAGTGTGTGAATTGCTTTAGCAATATCCCGTTCATGTTGGAGGTGTTTTTTTAATTTTATGGTGTTCTCGTTCATAGAATGTTATGTGCAAACTGCAAAACATGTACTCAGTGAGTCAGTGGTGATCAGAGTCCTGAAACTATTTGGAGTATCCCAACCTATTTAGAGTTTCAAGTATCATCTCATACCATAGCTTTCTGAGCTGATGAGCATGATGGCTGTGTGGCCTGTTTGGTATACGCATTGGCCTTTGTAAAGCATGACCGGCAGTTTTTCTAGCTTTTATGTCCTTCCTAACCTTTGTATACTATCCGCACCTCAAACTTGGTTCCTTTTGGGTATAATGTTTGTGGCTTGCTGAATGCACAAATTTGCATTTTGTTTACTCAGAAATTCCAGTGGAGAAGTGACTAAAACTCAGTAGCTGATAAGGACATAGGCCTGTTGTAGGGGATTGTGTTTTGGAGCAACTGTTATTGTTGGAGTCACCCTAGCTGATATGCTTTACTAAATGTGGAAAACCCATCTGGTTTAAATGTGGAAATCCTTTGTTTGAAAGCTGTTCATCATGGCTTTTCAAGTTCAATATTCTTTTAACTATCATCTAGCTTTTGCTTAGATGCTGCTGCAGTTTTCTTCTTCCCTCTGTTGTTGAATTAACTGCCGTTATAGTTGCCAGTTTGAAGTTAGGGTAGTGTTAAACTAATCGTTGTATGTTTATTGGCAGAATCCCTTCGGCAAAGAAAAATGAAAAGATGGAAAATGTTGATCTACCACAGCCTGTGTATGTTGGAGATTTTCCACAAGCTGTTCATGATGAACAGACAAGTTTCCTGCGGAATTCGGTCCCAGGTTAATGATATGAGTTTGTCTTTTCATTTACAAGAACCTTGCCTTTTCTGTCTGCCTTTTGTGAGGTTGATATGTATGTCTGAGTGGGACACTGTTGGAATTGTTGTGGCAGGTGAAGCGTGCATTTCTGGTGGGATGGACAAGGAAACTGGGTTGTCTTGGATGATTTGCGGAAGTAAACTTTTTCTATGGAGTTACCTATCACCTGCTGCTTCAAAGAGATGTGTTGTTCTTGATCTTCCAGCAGATGTATCTGATATTTGCAGTAGAAATGCATACCTTGGTGATACTTGGTTGCTTTGTCTCATCAATTGGGACAATGTTCACCAGAGTAGCAGTATAGTAAATCAGTTGACCTCAGCTGGAGTCATATTATGCAATCAAAGAAGTCGAGCTATTGTATACTGGCCTGATATATATTCAGATGACGGTGCGACTCCAAGAATCAGTCTTGCATCTTCTGAAGAGCCAGAGATTATTTCTCCAATGGGGCATGGTAGGAGTCCTCCACGTCAACTGCAATCAGAAAATAGGCTTGAAAGGCTTTCGACTAATCCGAGCTCTTTTAATTCCTTGATTGCATCTACCATCCCTTTCAATCACCATGCTTGTGTTGCACTTGCCACTAGTTCCAATGGTGAACTCTGGCAATTCATCTGCACTCCTGCTGGAGTTCTCCGTCAAAAAGTATGTGATATCCTGTCAACTTCTATTAGTGGCTATAGTCATCCGTCAGGGAGTAAGGGGTATCCAAGATCTCTTATATGGCGTTTTCCATCCCTCTTGACTGGAAAATCTAATAGGCAGTTTTTCGTATTGACCGATCATGAAATACAGTGTTTCAGCATTCAACTTTCACCTAATCCAACTTTGTTAAAAGTCTGGTGCCATGAAATCATTGGCACTGATAACGAACTAGGAATTAAGAAGGACTTGGCTGGTCAGAAGAGAATTTGGCCTTTGGATATTCAGGTCGATGAACGTGGTAAAGAATTAACCATTCTTGTTGCTATATTTTGTAAGGATCGTCTAAGCAGTTCAAGCTACACAGAATATTCTCTCTTAACTATGCAATATAAATCTGGTTTAGATGAAACCTCAAAGGACTTTACACAGGGAAGGGTGTTAGAGAAGAAGTCCCCTATACAGGTTATTATTCCAAAAGCCAGAGTAGAAGAGGAGGAATTCTTGTTTTCAATGAAATTGAGAGTTGGGGGTAAGCCTTCAGGATCAGCTATCATACTGTCTGGAGATGGAACTGCGACTGTGTCTTACTTTTGGAGAAACTCAACCAGGCTTTACCAATTTGATCTGCCATATGATGCTGGAAAAGTTATTGATGCTTCTGTTTTCCCTTCGACTGATGATACAGAGGAGGGCGCCTGGGTTGTACTGACTGAGAAAGCTGGAGTCTGGGCAATACCAGAGAAGGCTGTATTGTTTGGTGGAGTTGAACCTCCAGAGCGAAGCTTGTCACGCAAAGGAAGCTCAAATGAGAAGTCTCCTGCAGAAGAAAATAAAAACCTTCTGAATGCAGCTGGTGTATCTCCTGGGAAAGCTGGTCTAGATGCTCGGGATGTTGGTGGCAAGCAGAGATCTGGTTTTACAGGGGTTGCAGGCAAGAATGCTCAAGATGAGGAAGCAGAGGCTCTACTTAATCGTCTGTTTCATGATTTTCTCTTGTCAGGTCAGGTTGATGGGTCTCTTGAAAAACTGAAAAATGTCAGGGCATTTGAAAGGGATGGAGAAACTAATGTGTTTGCTCGGGCAAGTAAATCAATTGTTGATTCTCTGGCTAAGCACTGGACAACAACTAGAGGTGCTGAAATTGTTTCCTTGGCTGTTGTTTCAAACCAACTTATAGAGAAGCAACAGAAACATGAAAAATTTCTTCAGTTTTTGGCTTTGTCCAAGTGCCATGAAGAATTGTGTTTGGAGCAGAGTAAGTGTATTCCTCCTACATGCAGGCTACGTTGTTTTTCCTGTAAATTTGGATTTGTAGTATTCCAGTACTCTTTTTTAACTCAATTTCGTCCAGGCTCGAGGCCGCGGACGGGAAGTTGTTTGTCATTTCTGTCTGGTTTTAGTGAGATTGGAAATATCTACACGACCCCTACTATTTGCCTCTTTTCTTGACTGTGGTTATGAATTAAAATCATGAATGAGATTTAGTATTGGAAAGTCTACTTCAAATGTTACATGACATTCCTACATGACCAATGTGGGCCATAACATTTCGGCTAAGCAATTCTAATATTTTTTCCATTTACTCATAGGAATTTCACACCAATCCACTTGCAAGTAATGGTAGCTACCACTTTACCTCTTTTTAAATTTATTTACTTTTGTTCTTCAGAAGACGAATGTGGAATCTGAGTCGATAAATTACTGCATTTTTCTCTTGTTTGAATATGCTTGGCACACTTTCTGGTCAACCTGTCTCTAAATATATGTACTGGGGATGAAGCATAAACTTTACATAGCCTGTTGTACTGGTTTGATTTATTGTCAAATACAAACATTGGGTTGTAGCATTTTATATTAATTTGTGTACAGGATGTAAGGAGAAAGCCCTTTTTACCCATAGATCAAAAGCATTCTAGCAACTGTTCTTTATCTGACTGCTTAGACAGTCTTGACTACCCATTTGGAGATGGGCTCTTTTCTTAGGAGTATATTGTAGTCTTTGTTGAATTCTACTGTGACAGAATTACTCTCAGTTGTTTATATTGTTGGATGAAGTAGTTGATTGGAATCTTGCATTTCTTCCTCGCTTTTATAGTCTTATTAAGGAGCTCCGCTCCCTAGTTTACTCTTGCATCCCTATTCCCCATCAGAGTTGTGCTCGAAGGGATAAAATGCAGACAAAATCACTAGTGTTAAGTTAAAGCCAGGACGACACTATTCTTCATTGACTCTGATGCCTTCGTATAATGGAATTAGTGGGTATGAAGAAGTTGGGGAATATTAATGGTAATATGGTATATCAACTCACAATGCCTTGTAGATTCCAGACATTTTTTAATTAATGGCCTCATGGGTCGTATTTTGAGAATGTGAGAACAATGAAAACATGCACTTCAAGTGGTTGGTTTAGTGGAATGCTTCCTTCTTTTCTATAAGAAAGTTCTTGGTTAACTTTTAAGTAATGTGTAAAAGAACTGCCATTTGTATAATATCATAGATATCTATGATATGTGTGCTGAAGTTTAGTAATTTACTCCTTTACAAAATGAACCACTCCTTTCCATAATCTCTTTCCTCCTCTCTCTCTCTCCCCTCTCCTCTCTCTCTCTCTCTCCTCTCTCTCTCTCTCTCTCTCTCCCCCTCCCTAGTTCTCTTTCTATTCAGAGTGTTGCTTTTGGTGATAAAATAATTTCATAAATATGCTAAGTTCATACAACTAAGCAATAGAAGAAAAACTTACAGAAATCTGTATGTGGATGATAGATAGACTTCAAATTTACAAAATTGATAATATATTCAGAAACTTCTCCTAGGTTATTTAAGGGTATTGCTTCTTTTCCTCTTTCTCTTTCATCTTTGTTTTGTCTTCTGTGTTTGATATTTGTTAGTTTACTTGCTTTTCCTTTTTCTTTGGGCTACAACATGCCAAGTCTGCATTGGTCTATGTTTTCTCGACTGAGAATGGCATAATCAATCTGGCATGATCATTTTTGTAGGACATGCTCTCCAAATTATATTGGAAGACGGTGAAAAGCTGATTGGCATGATTCAGCTTAGGGAATTACAAAATATGATCAGTCAGAGCCATTCAAGCTCCCAGCACTCAAGTGCCAATGCAGGAGTTTCAGGCTCTTTATGGGATTTAATTCAGATTGTTGGTGAGAGAGCCCGCAGAAATGCTGTTCTTTTGATGGATAGGGATAATGCTGAAGTGTTTTACAGTAAGATCTCTAACTTGGAAGAGGTATTTTATTGCTTGGACAAGCACTTGGATTACATTTTAAATGTGGGGCAGCCATTTAAAGCTCAGGTCCAGCGAGTTTGTGAATTGTCAAAAGCATGTGTAACTTTGATCCGCAGCGCTATGCACTATAGAAATGAGCACCATGTGTGGTATCCACCTCCTGATGGCTTGGTTCCTTGGTATAGCCAGCCTGTTGTGCGCGATGGGATCTGGAGCGTCGCCTCTTTTATGATTAAGATTTTAGATGATTCATCTGGAATTGATCTGTCTATTAAGTCAGATATATGTTCCCATCTGGAGGTGCTAGCTGACGTTGTACTAGAGGCATACGTTGGTGCCATCACTGCTAAAATTGAGCGTGGGGAAGAGTATAAAGGCCTCTCAGATGAGTATTCGAGAAAAAGGGATGCACTTCTGGACTCTCTCTATCAGCAGATCAAGGTCTTTGTGAATGCTAGATTTCAGGTTCGTTTATCTGCACTTTACATATCAAGCGATTATTATTGGAACTTGGAAGCCCAATTTAGCGTTATAATATGCCTATTTCCAGCTGCTTCTTCTAAGAAAAAAGAATACATTAATAATGGACGAAGATTCCTCTAAATGCTTACTCAAAAATGTCCAAGAAGACTAGAAATGCCATTGTAAGATGTGCACACCTGCTCCCCCCCTTCCCTCAAAAGTCTGTTTACCACAAGAAGTGAACTTTGTGGCTTGACATAACTATTGTGTTTCCTTAGTGGAAAATTACTAATTCTCTGGTTCCTCTCATTAATGTTATATCCAAGAATTATAATCTGATTGCTAATATTTAATGAATACTTCTCCAATCTAGTTTGTTTGCTTAATTTTATGTGCTAATAATTTAACTCGATCAGTTTTACTTTTTTTTTTTTCATCATTTTCAAAGTCATATTGTTCAGATTTCTTTTGGAGTTTGGTCAAGAAGAGAAAATAAGAACATAGTCTTTCTTAGCTAAGGACCTTGGCAAAAAATCCATTGACGGTGTTCCTATTTGGCACAATATACAGATTTTACATGTTAAAGACTGGTAAAAGCCATCCATATCCATCTAAGGATGTCATGTGGTGGTGGATGGTTTATCTCGATATCTCATTTGTGTCAGAGACTATGTACCATGAAGTGAGTAATTGCTGAGGGGAATAGGTGGCTGTGGGGAAAAATAAGGAGTATCATACACATCAACCTGCTTAGTAATGAATGAATAGTAATGCATAGCTGAAGAAGGTAGTTTTTTTCTAAATACTTGTGAACCTAGTAAGCTGAACTCTGCCGAGTTTGTACTTGCCTTCATTTTGAGTGTTCTTAGGCTTCCGAATTCTGAATTTTTGTCGTTCCAAGCCTTAGTTATCTTGACAGAAATACATCACTAAGTTGATTTTGATGGTGGTAAATTGGATGTTCTAGATTGGATCCAGTCCAAAATATGCCTGGCTTGAAAATCTGAGTCTAACCAGTCCAAGCTTTTCACAAGTTCAATCCAAATTAATGTTCTTGAGTCCAAATTTTTGAATTGAGATTTGTTTTTCTCGTTTTAGGCCCAACTAAACCTTTCTTTTTTACTGAAAAAAATAATTGAACCATTTTGTCCCAATTAATTTTTGGAAAAATATTAGAGATAGAGTTTAATAACATCTTCACGTATTTTAAAAGTGCTGTAAATAAATTTTAATAACTTCTAAATCATATTGTTTTCTTTTCGATAATTATTTTTATGGAGCATATGCAGACTCTTTTTCCCCTTCAAAACTTAAGATTGGACTTTAAACTCCAAAAGGACGAGTACAAGTCCAGCTCGCACTATTTTGGACTCAGAAATTTGATTCCATATCCAATTCAATCATTTTGCCTCTCCAGTCTAGTTCAATAAGTTTGAACTGGATTAGACTTAATTTGGGACATTTTCAAGTGCACTTACACCCTGAATTTTGATAGCTTGCTTTGTTTCCTTCAGGTCATGTCTTTTTTAATTGTCAGGAACACAGATGTAACTTCTGTCTTATCTAATGAGATGGCCTGAAAATGGGGACAAGTGCAAGACTGCCTTATTAATGTTTAAGTTGCAGTTCAAATCCCTGTTTGTGTGTCAGTGTTGGCTTGTGTATGTTTATCACAATTTTTGGTCTTGTTAGGGCATGATTAGTTTGATTCCCTCTCCCACATTCATGGAAATAGCAAATGAGTGTCTTCAACTGCAGAACTAATTTCTTTACAACTTCTAATTCTGCAGGATTCAGGTGACGAGAAAGAACAGAAAGACATGATTCTTAGAGAACTGTCATCAAATTTGTTGTCTGTGGCAAGGCGGCATGAAGCCTACCGAACTCTTTGGAACATTTGCTGTGACCTCAATGATTCTGCCCTTCTTAAAGATCTTATGGTATGATCATTGATCCCATGTTCAAGGATTGATCTCATACGAACTACTCGCTTTTACCCTTAAAAGGAAGTTACTTGCTTACTAGCTTATTTATAAACGTTCGGGTGCCTTTCGAGGGTTCCCGAACTTATTCGAAAGCCATTCCAATTCGATTTCACAGTAATTAACTGATCATAACTCGACTGGTAATTGAATTACTACTTTTAGTAAATGAAAAATGATGGCGGAAATTGAACGGGCGACCAAAGGGGATCAAATCCCCCCGTGACCCCCCCTAGGGAGAGGAACGCCCTCATTTAATTTCCTTGCGAAAATTGAACGGGCGACCAAAGGGGATTAAATCCCCCCTATTTTCCTTAAATTGTTAGATCCCCACAAGTTTTGCATTGACTTTTTTTGCTTCTTAGTTTTTAGATGTTGCTGGATGTTTCCGTTGTTGAAATTTATCATGATCTGGAAGCTTCCCACTCTAGAAGTCAATCATTAAAGTATTTTTCACTTAGTTACGTGCTTAGGTCCGATCAATGTTTCTGAATCACACCTAATATTTCGGACTTCAAACATTAAACATGTTTAAGTGGATATTGTAGATTATAAATTATGTTATTTTTCAAAGTGAATGACCAACCTTTAGAAGAAACCTTATGTCTTCAAACGATGTGAGAGAGGGATGTTTGACTGCAATGCAGTTGTAAGCTCAACTTCGGCACAACCTTATTCCTTTATTGCTATTGGAAGGAATATAGTATCAAGTTACGTGCTATTATGCTCGTACTCGCCACTTTGCCTTGCCTTACCTTTGGTGACACGACAGGCCCTGGAACGACCACAAAATGTCTCTGACCTGGCAAAATAAAAACATGATTAGGCTACTTCCATAATACTAGAAACCCAATGGACATAAATGTCATATTTTCAGTCCCTGATCAGTCTTTTGATGACTCAAAAAAGAGGATTTCGAAGTTGATTTAGGGTCCAATCCCTTCGACCCTTCTTTCTAAATGGGGTGCCTGGGGCACTTTCTCTTTTCATTTCGTCGTTGCTCATTCCCGTTAAGCCAAAGTGTTTGGCCTTCTCTTGTCTGTGCTCGCTCACGCTTCGCTGCATCAAATTATGATCTAGTGGATATGAAAGAGAAAAATCTAGGGTTTGAATTTCATGTGAGAGGATAGCATGCTGTATTGCCAATGTCACCGACTTGCTTAGAAGGCTGGTCATTAGTTTGCAGAGAGGAAGTGGTCATTGAGTGCTATTTTCTCAATCGTAAATCCGTTGTATCTTGTATGCACGCGAGAGGTGTAGATAAGGTGAGTTTCTTATAAAGCAAAGAACAAAGATGTAAGGGTGTACTTTACCATGGATTAGTTGAGATTATTTACTTGCTTTAGTTTAAAAGCTGCAATGGTGATTTCTTTCTTTAAATGTGTTTTATCATGGGCTTTTTGAGTTTCACCTCCAAAACTATCATTGTGTATAAATTTGAGTTCAATTTTTGTAGGTTACATAGTCTCAATGGTGTATTCTTTCTTTAAGTGTGTATTACCATGGGATTTTTAAGTTTCACCTCCAAAACTCTTTTGTGTATGGACTGCTACTAACCGAGAAGAGAAAAAGGTAGAGGGGAGATCTATTAGAAAAGTGGGGGAGTGTGGAAATTGGTCAAAGATATGCTTTTGCAAGTGTAATTCCGTCTTTTTGAAAAGTAGCATTTACAGGTTGTGTGTTTGAAGTTTGAACAAGTACTTTAGCATTTAGAGCAGCTTCACCTGCCAAATGCTGAACATATCCCTTGTACTTGGAATAAGGATGCTGATTGATTTGTATGTAACTCTAATAAATTGCTTGACCTTTGAACTTACATTTACTGTGATTCTGGTAGTTGGGGTCTGCATTACTGTTTGGCCTGGAAGAAAAAATTCTATATTTATGAAACAGTTCTTATTTTAACTTCTAATCTTTTATATCTCGCATTATTTGTGTCAAACCTTAATAATAATTTACGTTGGGCAGAATGAAAGCATGGGACCAAGAGGAGGGTTCAGTTATTTTGTGTTTGAGCAATTGAATGAGAACGGGCAATTTCCAAAACTTCTGAGGCTAGGGGAAGAGTTCCCTCAGGAGCTTGTCATTTTCCTGAAGGATCACTCAGATCTTATGTGGCTTCATGAAGTTTTTCTTCATCAATATTCTGGTGCTTCAAAAACTCTTCATGGCCTGGCCCTTTCTGGAGATGAAATGTTTTCGGCTGCTGAAAAGGAGACAGAACTAGATTTGAGGAAAACAGTATATACATTGCCCCAGAGGAAGCGTCTTTTGCATCTATCAAAGATAGCTGCGATTGCAGGTTTGCCTCTATGCCTTGCATCGTACAACACGTTGCTCCTGTTTTTCTTAATATTTCAATTTCAATGCTCCATCCAATTGCTTTCTGAAAGAGTCAGAATCTGTGTTTTTGATTATGTGCTGTGGTTGTGCCTGCATAACTTTATCTTAGTGTGCATGTATCGAGGGAAAGTCTACAGAGAGGAGCAAAGGGAGAAGAAGGGATGAAAAGCTGCAACTATAAAGTTCATAGTCTCTGTAAAATCCCCTATCTGGAGTGACAGTGCTCTAGTAGTGTCTTGATGGTCCTTTCATTGATTACAAGCTTGAAATTTGCTACTTCACTAAGTAGGGCAGGCTTGAGATTCTTCGTGTCATAGTTTTTGTAATTTTTTATGGGCATAGTTGTCTTTAGCCTTTGTTTGATTAGCAGTATGTTCTTACTTCAATTAGAGGGGAGTGGAACTTATTTGAAATACTTAGTGCACATGTTACTCTTTCCTATATAAACGCTTTAGGTGAGACGAACTTAACACTGAGTGTCTTTGTACGGCCCTCCTTTATTGTGCAACTTGCTTTGTGATGTGGTCACCTATCTAACTTCCTTGTGGGCTAGGGTGGTGGGGTCTTTTATGAATTACTCGTCCTGAAGACTCAAAAGAGTTGATAACGGGGTAGCTGATGTGTCCGACTGTTTCTATGAGAGCAGCTTGCCCTTTTGTATTACTTAGCTTGAAATTTACTTCCTGTGTTATTTTTTAATTGCAATGTTTCCCTTATTTGGAAGTTTCACATTAATTGCAATGTTTCCTTGTTTGGTAATACCTTTTCTCTATCTCTCTCTTATCACATGGGTCCCACTTTTTTCCTATCTCTATCTGTCTCCTCTTCACATAGCTTTCTTAAAAAATGTATCAAGGGTTATGTTGCAATAATAATAGAACGGAGGAAGTATATTGTATCTTCTTTTTCAAGGGAGAAAAACAGCTTAGAAAGAACAAGCAGTGGCAGCTAGATCATAGGATTATTCAATGAGGTTCTGTTCATTGAGGGCTATCTGTCAGTCTGTCTTACCTTACCCATCTTTTCTGTAGTGTGCTTTTTGATAATTCGATCTAAAACTTCGTTGGCCCATTGTTCAGAGTTCATAGTTTCATGCGACCTGTTTACTTGAATTTAGTATCCTGCACAATTTCTCTAATAGATTAATAATATTTACAATTTGACAGGCAAAGATGCAGACTATGAGGCAGACATAGAACGTATTGATGCAGACTTGAAAATTTTGAAGTCACAGGTACCTTCAGATAGAACATGTTTACTTGAACATTTATGATAAGTTTTGGGGCAAGGTCTTGTGGAACTTGATGAGCCTAATGCTTTACGCTTCTAATTCTATTAAACATGAATCAAATTTAAAATATGGTGCTTGCATATAGACTTCCTTGTGAAAGCTGTTCCAATCTTTACAATATGTCGGGAATGTTTTTATTTTTGTTTCTCTATTCGGTTTTCAAAACTAATTTACTCCTTCCATAGTTCCAGTGTAGTAACTGTTGCCTAGAGTGTCTGACCAATTATTTGTCAAGCAATAAACAGTGAAGTTACGAAAAATCGATTAAAAGGTAGCCTATGAAAAAGATGTTGAATAACCTTAAATACTTAAAAACTTGAGCTAAATACGGAAAAATATTTTTTGGTCTGATCAAAGAGCTTTTGGTCAGACCATTGGACAGGAAAGCGGAGTTTCTGATTGGTGTTAGTTATTACATTGAGTAGTAATAGTATTGGTGTTTTGAAATTTGAACAAACAAATAATAGTAAAAGTCAGTTGAGTGTCAAATATATTGGAGTGAAGGGAGTATTACTCTACGCTGTAATTTAACTGTTCTTCTCTATTCCTAGAGCCATTTTACAGAATATAAGAAGTATAATGTAAGGACATACCCGTCAATTGCTCTTCTCTGTTTCTTAATGTCACACCACTGTCATCTATACACATCAGTCCCACTGGCAACTCACCTCCTAAGTTTTAGAAGAATCGCTCTCAGTGAGCAACATTATATGCGAGGTTCTATTTATTCACCCTGATTATCTTATAAGAAAAACACACATCCGTCTTAGCTAGCCTATAAGCAACCCTCACATCATTAGATTCATTACAAAACAGTAGCTGTTAAAATTTTTGTTTTACCTCTCGAAAATGACTGCTTTGATAGACGTACTATCATCGCCATTTCTGTTGCCACCTTATGCATTGTTAATTGACTGCTTGATAACTACTTATATATTTTCCACCTGTTCCCAAAACCAAGCAACAGAAAAAATAAACTTTTGGAAGTAGTTGGATCTGGCACTTATTGTCTATCTACTTCTTTGCTTGTACTGCACATAATTTTGCTACTTGAGCTGCGAATAGATGGTTGAATGATTTCTGCCTATTGCAGGAAGATATTTTGAATCTATGTCCTGATGACATGGAGAAGCAGAAAATTGGACACCGACTCCTTCCTCCTTGGGATCTTGTTAGATTGTGCCTCAAAGGTCAAACACCAGAGCTATTGTTAAGGGCTTTTGATGTGTTTGCTTGGACTAGCTCCTCCTTCCGAAATTCCAACAAATCACTTTTAGAAGAGTGCTGGAAAAGTGCAGTTGATCATGATGACTGGGAAAAACTCTATCATTTCTCTATCGCGGAAGGATGGAGCGATGAGGACACAATACGGGTTCTGCAGAAGACTATGCTTTTCCAGGCAGCAAGGAGGTGTTATGGGCAGGAATCAGAAATGTACGATGGAGGCTTTGATGAAGTGTTACCATTGAGGCAAGAGAACACTGAGCTGCCAAGTATGAAGGATTCTGGTTCTTCTGTTGAAGCAATTTTGATGCAGCATAAAGACTATTCAGATGCTGGCAAGCTAATGCTGACCACCCTGATGTGGGGAAGTGCGCAAGTAGACGTTGGTGGGAAAGATGGGCCAGTTTCAATGGAGTAGTAGGCTAGTAGCAGTTGGATGATTGTGATAATGTAGGAGAGCAGTTTTGTATGCTGTAACTGAGGGTTAACATAGCTTTTACTGTATATAAGTGATCATCCTTAGTCCTGAATGGCTCTGCGGACGTACTTTTTGCTGGAATCTATATATAAAGAGAAAAGGAATTGGAATTATTTTGTAGTAACCTGCACGTAAATTCAGCCAAGTGAGAAGTTACCTATGGAAGAATTATTCCTAGCATTTAGGATTGTACGTGAAAATAGTTAGTTAGATGACCTTGCAGCCTTGCGTTCCCCAAAATGCCAATGAGGCACCATCTTTTTATCACAATGATATTATGTCACTCTTAGTTGTAATTTGATGTGTTGTGAAACAGCTAACTTGTACCTTTTAGCAAGTTTAATATTTTGAGTTTTGACATCCTTGTACAAGTACTAGATTGTGATTAAAACCCGATAATTAAGTAAAATCACCAACTTTGATGACATTTTTACTGTATTGTTGCCATAGTTGTAATACATCAGAATCTTACCCTCACTGAGGGTAAATTTACCAATCATAGTACATTATTGTCAGACTTTGCAATGGTAAAAAATGGCAGAATGTAGATCAAAATGTATTTGTTTTTTTGAATGGAGCTTCCAAAGAACCCCAATAAAGCTTGTATTAACATTTAACAATTCGTCCTGATTGTGTTAACTACACCTCTCTCTCTCTCTAAAATTTTCTCCCTTCAAACCCTACAACTTCTCGCCGCACATCGTAAACCCTAGCGGGCTCGACTGTCGCGTGAGCCACCGCGGGCTCCTCACGCCGGCAGTCGAGCCCCGCCTCTCTCTCTCTTTTTCGGTGTCTCGTCGTCTGGGCTAGCTGGTGTCCCCATCCCCGTCGTCGCTGGAAGGTGTTCCCCCTCCCGTCGTAGTTGGTTTCCCCCCTCCCCCGTCGTCGTTAGTTTTCTCCCTCCCCCGTCGTTGGTTGCTTGCGTCCCCCTCCCGCCGTCGTCGTCGTCGTCAGGTCCTTTCTCCTCGTTGGTTTATTGTGTTGTTTCCCCATCCCTTTGTTCTTTGGTTTTCAGTCGAGTCCGGGCATCCCCCTCCCTTTACCCTGTCCTGGTTTCACGGTTTTCCGGTTGGGCCTCCCAGTCCCCTTTCCCCTTAGTTCGCGTTGGGCCTCCCTATCCCCTCCCCCCAAGTTTCGCGTCGGGCCTCCCTATCCCCTCCCTCCCAAGTTTCGCGTCGGGCCTCCCTATCCTCTCCCCCCTAGTTCGCGTCGGGCTTCCCTAAGTGGGCTCCTCCTACGGTTGTTTATCAGTAGTTTCAAGAAGTTTATCAGAATGTTTCTTAAAAGTTTAAGGGTCAATTGGTTGGATAAGGCATGAGGTTTCAACACAGTCAAATTTGTGGTCTTTTTGGAATTTGTGTTGTGGATACAAGTGATTCAAGTGGATTGTGCTCATGGTCGGGGTGATGCACGTTTTTCATGGTTGGGTTTTTCGTTTTCCGGTTTCGCAAACCGGCGAAGTGTTCGAGAGCTCACTTTATTTAGCTCTCTCTCTAGCTTGGCATTGATCTTTCTGATCTTTGCCTTGACAACATCAAATCTACAGGCGGCACATCAGTTGTATCTGGTGGTTTTCAGTGCGCCCACACGACAGCGTTTCTATCTTCTATTGGAGAAACATGCAATACTCTCGAGCGAGAGTATCGAGTCACATAGGACTGTGACTCTTCTCAAGATCATGAGCCCAGAATCCCAAGCAATAACAGTTTGTTGGGATTGCTCATGCGGCGAGGTACGACGCTCGCCATTGGTTGTTCGTCGTCCAAATCGTGAACGACAATCGTTCTTCTCACCACATTCATCAGCGATCCACGTTTTACCTCCACTATCACTAACTTTGACCAGCGATGCCCTCCGTCATATACGACTCTTTCTAGTTTTATGTTGGTTTTGTTTTTTATGTATTGTAAGAACTCTTAAAGTTTCTTTCAGTTTGTTTGCTTGTTGTAGATGAAGTTGTATTAGTATTAGGCTGTAATTCCTCTTTCAATTAATGTACGATTTCTTGATGTCAAAAAAAAAAACATTTAACAATTCAACTTGAGATCTTGTTGTCAAGTAACTAGAAATCAAGACTGCCTCGTACGTGCCAGAAAGCACCTACTCAAGAATCAGTTTGCAGTTTTTCCTTTTTATCAAACTTTACAGATGCAAATATGAAATACAAATTCAGACTATATTGCTAGCTTATCAGTGATAAAGTTCCTATTATGAATGAGCGAACCAAAATTAATTAATTTAACTTGATAACACAAAAATATCTTACTATATGAAATAGGTAAAAATATGGTCAAAAATCTATAAACTTTATTGTAAAAAAAACAATCACATTATGAAGGCAATAACACATATTATTTACTTCTAAAAGTAATTTTCTAGGATTATACTATTAATAATTTTATCAAATAATACTCCATATTGATTATAATATTGGTCAAAATAAAGTCTTGATTCTATGTCCTTGTTTTGTTATCCTAGTGCGACATTCGTTGCCTGACCTAATGAATAGATTAAACCTATAGCTCATAACCTTGTAATAATAAGGTGCACATATCAGTCTCTATCTCTACTTTCTACAATTCAAACATGATGAAAAAATAAGTTGAACAGAAATCACATAAATCAAGCAATGCAAACTATAATGACAAGATTTGCAAATAGCAATACACATTTTTACGTGGAAAACCTCTACAGTGTGAAGAGTAAAAACCACGGGACTAGGGGGCCCACCCATATATCTTCTTATTAATGATCAAAGAAAAATGTAGCTCGAAATTACAACGCCCATTTAAACTCCAACATTATGTCTACATCATGATCACCATTCACCAACATATATAACTACAGCTTGACTAGTTTCTTGCTTCTTTTTCCGGAACACGACTTGTATTTAGTTGGCAAGCATCTCTCCCCACATTGTTTTGAGTACTACACCTTGAAATTCAATTTTTTCTTGGACACAAATATCCTCTGGTCTTGACCTTTTTCTGCATATTCTTATTTTTTTGCTGATGTGATTTTTCAATCTTCTAAACTCCTAAATTTTGGGTGCCTCCATTCATCACCAAACTCGAGGTAACCAACTTCAACACTTCTCTTACCTCTCTCGTCATGCAATAGTCATCATGAGTATCATTGTCAAACTCAAAGCTAGCATCAAAATATGTATGATGTACCAACTTTAGCATGTTGAAAACTCTATTGAGTTCCATATCCATATCTATCTTCTTTCAAACTTCTTCAGTATCATCCACAATCAAACAAGTTTTTCTATCAGCTAACACCACATCTAAATTCTTTTGACATTTCTTCAAGCAATCATTGTAAGTTCTATTGACTATCAATCTAAGAATAATATCAAACAATAGTAGAATATCAAATAATAAAGCAGGAAAGAACACACCGGAAATTTTACGTGGAAACCCAAGAACTGGGAGAAAAACCACGAATATGCACTAGGAATCGATGAATATTCAATAAAGATTACAAAAAGGCGCTCAAGAACTCTCTCTATAGCTTTTTCTCTCTCTAATCTGTGTTTAAAGATGAAGAGTACATTAATCGTAATTAGGGCACCTATTTATACCCACATTAAGCAAAACCGGAAAATTAACGCGTCGAACTTTTCCCCGCAAAACCGCGAGTCGCGGTCAGCTCTCGCAGTCTTGCCAGTTCTTCGTAAAACAGTCATAACTTTCTCGTTTCTCACCAGAATTGGACATATGACCTATCGTTGGAAAGCTCTCGGAACAAGCTATCACCTCCAATTTGAATCACCTCAAAATCATTTAAGGATTGAAAGATATGTGTATTCAAATTCAGCCTTATGTCCCAAATGACGTTTTCCTTCTACGCAACCTCATCTCCACACTAGAGATGGCAATGGGTAGGATCTGGACAGGGTCCTCTAGGATCCAGATCCAGATCCGTTTTTTAGGCAAAGATCCATATCCTACCCGGATCCGCTGGGTAATAAGAATGAGGATCCAGATCCAGATCCGTATGGATCCTACGGATCCGGGTCCTAAATGGATCCAAAACGGATCCTTGCTTAGTGTCTTCAAACTATCCTAATTTTCACAATAATTAAAGATTTTAAACAATAAAGTCATCTAATATAAACCAAAAAATACATTTTATTTTTGAAAAATAACCATTGT
Organism: Beta vulgaris subsp. vulgaris; assembly: GCF_026745355.1. Classification (NCBI taxonomy): domain Eukaryota; kingdom Viridiplantae; phylum Streptophyta; class Magnoliopsida; order Caryophyllales; family Amaranthaceae; genus Beta; species Beta vulgaris. Next base: position 5,815,341 of record NC_079210.1, read on the forward strand.
AACTACTTACAACTATTCAATTATCAAAATGTAGATTAGTTATCAACCCAATTTTCGAACTTAACTATCTAGTGAATTCGCACAAAAATCGCACATTAATTGGAACAAATCCAAAATTTAAGCGAAAATCCGTTTTACATGTAATAACTAATTTTATCAAAATATAATATTAAATTATAATAATATTAAAAAAACGGGTAAACGGATCTGGATCTGGGTAATTATTTAGAACCCGGTCCAGATCCATATTTTTCAAGGAGGATCCAGATCCTACCCGGATCCATAGGGTCCAAAATTTGAGGATCCAGATCCGTCAAAAATGGATCTGGATCCACGGATCCGGGTAGGGTCCATTACCCACTGCCATCTCTACTCCACACCCATACACCTCCATGAGCTTCATATACTACCATATACCCAACAATCTCCCACTTGGAGATAGGTGTAAGTGAAGAAAACTTCATACCTTCATCATCCTCTCATTCATCATCCTACACACAACTCCCACTGTAAAAGCAATCTCGAGTCGTGTCCAAACCATGACATACATCAAGCATCTCATGACAACATCTCCTCTACACCAAGGAAACTGACATTGAAGTTTGCACCAACTCCAATTCAAAGACATCAAAATCTACACCGACTTTGATTCTTAATAAATAAACTCCAAATCATTGCACCATCACTCTATGAACCTACACACCCTCCTACCCCGGAGGTCGGATCACCTTAGAGACAAGTACAACCAAATGAAGATCCCTTCCTCTATAACTAAAGAAGATAACCACTTCCTCTCCAACCAAAGAAGCACATTGAAGTCTCATCAAACTTCAATAAAACCAATTACCACCTAAGCCAAAGAAGCTTCTCATTGTTCTAAAAGCAAACTCATATTGCTCCCACTCGAATAATACACCCTTTGTTCCACTTAGGATTTCCGGCACATCATGCTTGTGTGCCGTCCTTCACCTTGTACGCTTACCAGTCAATTTGCCACCGGGATACCGCTTCACCACGGCTCTCATCCCTTGGCTCACTATCGATAGTTTTCCGACCAAACGACACCCTACATGAAGTTCTCATCCCAATCTTGCATCCCTTTATTGTGCTCCCCATGGTGTAAAGTGTTCCACTCCTTGCCCCACGAGCTATGATTATTGCTCCCTTGACAATCTTCCAAGAACCACCATCAAACACAACCTTGTAACCCGATGTAGCAAGTTGGGCTACTGATATCAAGCTTTTCTTCAACCTTGGGATAAACTTGACATTCTTCAACTCCAACGAGCCACCATGTGTAGGGCTGGCAAACAGATCAGGTCGTGTCGTGTTCGTGTTCGGGTCATATCTAAACGGGTCAGCTACCCCCCAACCCTAACCTGATCCGTTTAATTTTTGGGTCAAATAATTGAAACCTAACCTGATCTGTTTTTTTCCGGGTTGACCTGACCTGATCTGTTTGACCTGATTTTTTTTAGACATAATTCGAACCGGGTTAAGTGAACCTGTTTTGACCTGAAATTTTCAGGTTGACCCGAACCCGTAACCCGTTTTAAACCTACTTACAACCTGATATTAAAAAACTATCAAACCATGATTTTACATAATGCATCCACAATAATGATTAATCCACATGAACCTGTCAGGCTGTCAAGTGTCAAACCATGAAGTTACAAAGTGTGGTGTTCATGTTGACATCCAAAATCTAAATTCAAATGCATCCCATATTAATTTTTACAAACCACAAAATAAATTAAAGTTCAAAGTTCACAAATCACAACCAAAACACAAAGTTCACAGTTCACATCAAGAGCACCCTTTTTCTTATCTTTAATCTCGTTTTTGACACAAGCAGAGTCCAATTCTTCATCAGAGTTGAGACAAACTGGTTCAGCAGTATGGGAAGACATCAATTCCTTCCACTGTAATTTTTAAAATGACAAATTAAAATAATCAGAACAAAAAAAAAAAAAAAACAGATTGTGTCAAAAAAATTATATATCTACTACTCAAAATTCGTAACACAAAATAAATTAACTAAAAAACTTGCGATATATAGAATGTAGTTCTGTTTTCCCACTAAACATATTTAAGTGTAGAGACTAGAGAGAACAGGTCCATCTGAGAACTGCAAAGTTTCGATGAGTCCACGAGCACAAACATCTTGAATGCTAATCTGCTTCATCTTAATTGTACAAAGTATATATATAACGGACAGAAATATATCTAATATAATTACTCTAAAATTGTATATATATTTACTCGAAATTTATGTAAATAATTACTCAAAAATTAGTCATAAAATTACTATAAAATTAGTCACATAATTAATCGACAATCAACATGTAATTAGTTCGAAAAAAAACTTGTAATTACTTAGTTCGAAAAAAAACTTGTAATTACTTCAAAAATAAACATGTAATAACTTGAAAAACAAACATGCAATTATTGGAATAAGATCAACAAGGAAGGAACATTACCTTAAAGTTTGTTGTACAATCTTCTCTTATTTTTATTTGATTTTTCGATTTTTTTTTTATTTTTTCTGATTTTTTGAGAGAAGAACGAAGAGATTAAGAGAGAGAGAGAGTTGAAAGTTCTTCAGACTTTTTGAAATGGAAAAAAAAGAAAGCGGCGTGTGAATTCTTGAAACTTCCAGCCTAACCTAAAGTTGAGAAATGAATCTTAGGGTTTATTTTAAGTTTGGGCTCAAAGTTTACTATTGGGCTTAAATAAAATTCTGATAGTTTTTCGGACTAAATGATTTTTTTTTTGGGCTTTTAAATTTTCAGGTCAATTCAGGTTGGTTTCGTGTTAGGAAATTCAACCTTAACCTAACCCATTTTACTTTCAGGTCGTGTTCGTGTCGACCCATTTAACTTTTCGTGTCGAAAATCTCAACCCTAACCCGGTTTTTTCAGGTCGTGTTCGTGTCGTGTTATCGTGTCGTGTCAGCTTTTGCCAGCCTTAACCATGTGTGAGTTTCACACTCACATCACCTTTCCCCATGACTTCCACTGTCTTGCCATCCGCAAGATAGACCTTTTCAAGTTTTCCGGATTTGAAATTCCGAAACAACTCCCTGCATGATGAGGAATGATGAGAAGAACCCGAATCCAAGACCCATGATCCCGAGCACCCAACCAACTCTCCCTGATCATCCATGCTTACCATCAAAGCATCGGAATCGTACTCAGAAATCAAGTTAGTTGATGCTTCTTCTTCATCATCACTTTCTTGAACCTTCTTCTTCCATTTCCCATTCTCTTTCCTAGGACAATCTCTCTTTAAATGTCCTTCATTACCACACCCCCAGCAAGTAACACTAGCCCTGCCTTTTGACTTACTCCGGTCCCCCTTTGACTCCGATTTTCCCTGAAAGTTCCTCCCTTTTTCCCTCCCTCTACCTTCTGCACTGTATGCTCCAGATGATTCTCCACTTTCCTTCCTTCGAATGCTCTCACTCAAAATCAGATCACGGACAACATCATAAACCAATTTTTCTTTACCAGAAGAATTATTAACAGCAGTTACTACAGTTTCCCATGCAGTAGGTAAGGAGGACAACAAAATTAGGGCTTTCACTTCATCCTCAAAGACAATATTAACCAAAGATAACTGACTTACTAATGAATTAAATTCATTAATATGTTCAGCAGCAGAACTACCATTATTCATCTCTAAACCAAACAAACGGCGCATCAGATATACCTTATTCATTGCAGAGGGATTTTCATACATATCTGACAGTGCTTTGATCAATCCAGCCGTTGTTTTGATATCTTTGACATTGAACGCCACAGTCCGAGCCAATGTCAAACGCACCACCGCTAGTGCCTGTCTGTCCAGTACTTTCCACTAGCCTCCTCCACAACAAAAATCCGCCTTTGTAGCGTATGACTTTAGCGTCCGACGATATAAGCGGACGGTAAATTTAAAATTAGCGTCTGATAAACGACAGATGCAAATTAGCGTCCGCTTTATGAAATTTAGCATCCGTACTTTTAAACCGACGCTAAGTAGCGTCCGTTTACTTAATTTACCGTCTGAATGGCGGACGCTAAATCAGAGGTATAAATTGAAGAAATACCTCCAGTCGACCAAACTATCAACCAGACAACCCTCACCACGCCTCTCTCTTCCTCACTCTCATCTCACGTTTCTCTCTCTTCCTCACTCTCATCTCACATTTTGGTGCTCTATCTTTCTTTCAGATCTCACGAAATCAGGTATTTCTACTCAGATTTAACTAATAAATTTGTTTTTTTTAGTTTTGATTGTTGATTATGTAGTTTATTTTTCTCGATTTTCTTTGTTTTTTTAATTTTGTTTTGCGTTTTCTTGTTCTTGGTTTTTCGGTTTTTCCTGGATCTGAATTCCCTAAGATTTTTTAATTTTTTTGTTTTTCGATTTTTCTTTATTTTTTTGAGTTTTCGGTTTTGAGATTTTGATTTTGTGTGTTTTTATTTTCGATTTGGTTATTCAATTTCGCGATTTTGGGTTTTTTGTCTTTGGTTTTTCGGTTTAATCTTTTGATTTTTCTGAGATTTTGAGTTGTTTCTTGTTTTATGAATGTTGTTTCCAGATCTGGTTTTTGGGCATGAATTTTCATTTTTTTTTTTGGCATGAATTTTCATTTTTTTTCTCATTTCTCTTCACCTGTCTTAATACAAAGATGAGGCATGTAGATATCTTGAACATGAAGTAGTTAACTAGTACGAACATCAGAAAATTGGTAATTGCTGCAGATATGTTGTTGCTCATGCAGTTTTAAAAGTGTTATCAATTTTGTGCAAGAAAAAGTCTGCTTGCTGCTTGTTTTATCCATTAGCCCCAAGGAGTTTGTTTCTTGGTAGTTTTTGCATGCTTTGTCAATGGGATATCAAACACATTGGCTATCTATTTCCCATTTTTGCCCTAATCAGCTTAAACTAGCCATTCTTATTCTGTTTAGTTGTGTATTTTATATTGTCCTTTGATAAGTAAACTTGCCATTTCCTGAAGGTTATGTGTCTACTTTGCGAAACAACGTTCGGTCTCGTGCGTGGGGAGCTGCAATTGGCTGTAGTTATCGTGTTGAACATTGCTGTATCATGAAGGTGATATTTTGCTGCAATCCCTCTTATTTCCTGTTCCCTAACTCCAGCTAAAGATTCTCTACTTAAGTTAAAATATATCTAGAAAATGGATTCTATTAATCTCTTCACAAAATCATCTATTTTAGTTAATTATCTTGACTAAATGAATTCTGTTGATATCTTTCTTGATCAAAAGATTTCCTAAATGAAATATCAGCTAAAAGATTGTCAATATGAGTTTAATATCTAGTGAGAATGTATGCTGCAATCTTGCCTGTTCTTTCCTTGATGAGAAACGAAGTTTGGTCTCCATAGTAGGGGTACTAGGAATCTAGGATTGTACAATGGAAACAAGGGGAGGAAGGAACATTGGCAGGGATTGAATTTATTATAGTAGTTGAAAATCTGTACTTAGAGTTTAAACATCAGATCCCCTTGGTCTAAATTTCAGGCTTGTAGTTGGTAAGATCTTTTAGGTTTCAGTCAATTATATTTTGTAGATGTTCCATGTTAAATTGATTTGTTTATGTTTTTTGGAAGGTTCAAAAATCCATTATAACTACGATGCCAACCACGATAACAAACAAAAGGAAATATTAATAAAATCTAAAATAGTATAACAAAATTGTGGGTAGTCACTAATTAGCTATCACTTTTTACCCCCAAGAATACATTTATGGATAGTTTACTTGCATTTTTATGATTATTTATGAGGTCAAAAACCTTAAAATCGCTAACGTAGATCAACGATGTAGATTAAAGCATTGTAATGGTTATTGCTGAATACCAACCACTTAATATATATACAAGGATTCTAAGGATTTGATCATGAGATTTATTGCATTTAAGGTCTCAAGTCTTAACCTGAACCATCTTTCTAGTGGGCTGAGGTTTGCTTGGCTGGTTATTGAGCACACTGTTCAACTATTCAATTGATATACGTAGTATATGATCATAGGATAAATTACAGAGTTAGAAAGATAACGAGACTTCTTTTGATCCAATCTTTGTTCATGATCCACTATTAAATCGTTCTTGTCATGGCAATGTGATCAGTTGGCTGCTTTCTCTAATTGACATGTTACCGTTATGTGATGCAGAAATGTTCATTGCAATGCAGAAATGTGAGCACCTGTCGTTCAATTGAAAGAGAAGGAACAAAATAAAAGGGAGTGTACCACAGCTGAAAATGTCAGCTAAGACAAAGATGAGAATAGGTGGCTGGCCTGGTGGTGCAGTACCTCGGCATTGGCAGTGGCTTGGACTTGTATTAGATTAAAGTTGTTGTATTAGATTTTAGTTACAATGTAATTATACTATTATAGTACTAAATTTTGGTATTAGATTGTAATTATATATATTTAATTTAAATAAAATTCTCATTTGTTTAATTCTCAATTTTTGTTATTCTGACATTGTTCATTTTGAAATAATAATTGAAAGTTAATAAAATGAATTAAATAAAAATAATAAAGTAAAACTTTGGGCAAGTGAAAGCTGATAATGATGGGTCTATTTGAGCATTTGGTTTAAACATTTAGCGTCCGATTTTCATCATTAGCGTCCGCCTGGAAGGTTGGACGCTAATTAGCGTCCGATACTCGTAATCAGCGACCGTTTAAAAGCGGACGCTAATTAGCTTCCGATTACTGTCGGACTCTAATTAGCATCCGCTTATAAGCGGTCGCTGATTACTAGTGTCGGACGCTAATTAGCGTCCAACCTTCCAGGCGGACGCTAATGATGAAAAATCGGACGCTAAATGTTTAGCGTCCGTTTAGCGGATGCTAATTGGACAATTAGCGACCAGGGGTTTTGCATCAGCCTTTTAGCGTCCGTCATCGGACGCTAATCTCATTAGCGTCCGATCCCGTGTTTTTAGCGTCCGATTTTGGCGGACGGAAAAAGGTGACATTCTTGTTGTGCTCCATCTCAGCAGGCTTTTCAGACAAAGGTTGATACAAATTTTTCTGATATAAGATGTCCTTTATTTGCATCTTCCAATATCCAAAATCTGTCCCATCAAACTTCTCAATTCTAATCTTTGAATCCTCCATTGTTAATTATTCTAGATCTAGACAATAAACCAACCTAGCTTTGATACCACTTGTAAGTTCTATTGACTATCAATCTAAGAATAATATCAAACAATAATAGAATATCAAATAATAAAGCAGGAAAGAACACACCAGAAATTTTACGTGGAAACCCAAGAACTGGGAGAAAAACCACGAATATGCACTAGGAATCGATGAATATTCAATAAAGATTACAAAAAGGCGCTCAAGAACTCTCTCTATAGCTTTTTCTCTCTCTAATCTGTGTTTAAAGATGAAGAATACATTGATCGTAATTAGGGCACCTATTTATACCCTCATTAAGGAAAATCAACGCGTCGAACTTTTCCCCGCAAAACCGCGAGTCGCGGAAATGGCCGCGAGTCGCGGAAATGGCCGCGAGTCGCGGTCAGCTCTCGCAGTTTTGCCAGTTCTTCGTAAAACAGTCATAACTTTCTTGTTTCTCACCGGAATTGGACATATGACCTATCGTTGGAAAGCTCTCGGAACAAGCTATCACCTCCAATTTGAATCACCTCAAAATCATTTATATATTGAAAGATATGTGCATTCAAAGTCAGCCTTATGTCCCAAATGACGTTTTCCTTCTACGCAACCTCATCTCCACACCCATACACCTCCATGAGCTTCATATACTACCATATACCCAACAATCATCCCTGGTGATTACCCACGAGAACATCGATATCCGTGTTCCCTTCTCTGAATCAACGAGCTTTTCAAGAATTTGGTGTGCGTAGTGTCGAGTACCCATGGTGTATATTTGTTAGAGATATATTAGGATATTAAAGATATGATCCATATCTTTAGTATCCTAATATATCTCTGACAATATTGATAGTTCAGACATGAAACTAAGTTGCTTAGCACCCGGCCTAATATTCACTATAAATTGACCGTCCGAAGTTTCCAACACATCTTTCATTGATTTGATACTTTCTATATTTTTAAGTAAGTTTGAGTTTCTTGATCTCTCTTGCATGGATAAGTGTATGGTCTAAGTCCAGAACAAGATGGAGCTTCTTGCCCTTGAAGAGCCTTCGCATGTGAGCGTCTCGATGGGAGCGTTTCCAAAGTGAGGCTAAAGTCAACGTTGATGCAGCTGAGGTATATGGTGGCCGGATTACCGCACTCCCATATTGACAAGTTTATGAGAGGAGAGAAACAATATGATTTTATTAAGGTGTGTTCAATAATGAACGATGACTACAATATATATAGGAGTATATAGAAACTCTTATCCGGAAACCATCTCCAGAAGATATATTATTCTTAATACTTATCTGAAATAAATCATAAGATAATATTTCCCTAAGATAATTAATATCCTAACTACTAATATATCCTAAAGATATTTATCATATCTTTAGTATCCTAATATATCTCTAACACCCTCCCACAATCGCAACAGCAGTAATACGAACGTTGCGATTGGAGAAACAAAAAAATTAAGTCAAATCAAATTAAATAGATATATTGTTGGGAACGTCATTCTTTTCGAACCTGCCAAATTTTTTCTTCTTTTTGATGAGAACGCCAATTTTTTTCGAACTCACCAAATATTTCAATAAATCGGGAACGACAATTCTTCTCGAACCCGTAATTTTCTTTTTCTTGAAGATGAAAACGTCAATCTTTTCGAATCCATCAATCGTCAGTCAAACAGGGACGCCATTCTCTTCGAACCTGCAAATAATTTTTTTTTCTTGATGAGAACGCCATTCTTTTCGATCTCACCAAATATTTCAGCAAAACGGGAACCCCATTCTTTTCGAACCCGTTAAGTATACGAGGGACGCCATTCTTTTCGAATCTCTTATCACATATATATCAATCCACGGAAAACATCGTTCTCTTTCTATCACTTTTCTTCTGTTTCCCTCCCGCGAACATAGGGAGAGCCAATTTTTTTTTTTTTTTTTTTTTGAAAAAAAAATAAAAAAAAATTAAACCAATAGTGTTGACTGCTGAGCTTTCTTGTGCGCCACCAAGAAGAAATCCAATCCCAACTCCTAACATACTTAACATCACGGAGACGCTTGATGCACTATGATTGATTATGCAGCACCTTCATCACCCATTCACACAATAAATCCCACCGATAGGTTTAAGTTTCTAACCCACCGGTAGGGAGAAAAGTTTTGTAGACGATCCTAAAATCTAACCGGCTCTTGATACCATGACAAGTTTATGAGAGGAGAGAAACAATATAATTTTATTAAGGTGTGTTCAATAATGAACGATGACTACAATATATATAGGAGTACATAGAAAATCCTATCCGGAAACCATCTCCAGAAGATATATTATTCTTAATACTTATCTGAAATAAATCATAAGATAATATTTCCCTAAGATAATTAATATCCTAACTACTAATATATCCTAAAGATATTTATCATATCTTTAGTATCCTAATATATCTCTAACACATATTGATTTGTGGCATTCGATACATTTGTTGTGCATGAATGAGAGATGAAAGCATGAGCGACTAATAGTAGTTAGATTCGAAACAATCTTGTTTACGTCATCGTTGAATCCGAAATTCATGTATAGTAAGGATGGAGTTTCTTCCATGTTGCTGCAAAATATCAACTAAATAAAATAAGAATAATGGAATAAGAAGTAATATTTAAGATACATAAAAACTTTATTAACGTGCCACTGTTCGTTCTTAGTGAATACAAACCAGATCAGTAACATAAAACATGACAAAAACTTATCATCTAAGGTTATTGTCTAAGAATACATGAGTATATAAACATTAATCTAATTCTTAAAAAAACTGAAATGACCCATGATAAGAGACAAGTAACTTTGCACTTTTCTTTAACATAGTGTACGTGATTAACAAAATAAAAAACACAAGGAAAGTTTTTAACTCTAATAAAGAATCAGATTATTATCGACCAAGTAATGAAAAACTGAACTAACTTAAATCAACGTCAATATTAGCAAATTATCATCAAAACTCAAAAACTAACAAGTAGAATAAGTCGACACAAACATATTATAAAGAAAGATAACGAAAGTCCTAAAACTAACAAAAAGAACACAAAAATTTAACAAACAAAGATCATTAAAATTGAAAAAATAGAACTTGCATTGATAATTAAGGGAATTCAAGAATAGATTCATACCTTATATCACCACCACAGAAAAACTAAACAGCTGCGCTAATTTTTACGACGACGTTGGCTTTAATGGCGTGAAGCTAAGCAAAATTGTTGTTGTAGCTCGGATGGAACTAGGGATGAACGGATAGGAGGAGGTAAATATAATGCAATAATTATGTTCGTACTTCGTAGTATATATATATATATACACATATATATATACACATACATATACATACATACATATATATACATATATATACATATATATACATATATATAAGCTGCACTTGATACACAAGGCACTATGTTATTCTAATCCTTATATAACTCGGAAGACACTAAGTTAAGTATGCTTAGGAAACTTAAATTTATTCACCGGATTCTTACTGTAAATTAAAGAGGACACTAACTAACAAAGTGAGATGGATTAAGTTGTTACGTATACTGTCAAATTCTATGACAATTTAACACAACTGCCAGTCTCCTGACTTAGCTTACACTCTATAAACCTCTTACTCTCTCAGCTTCCTTCACATATACAGGAATTTTCGAGCTCGAATTGGTGAATCTCGTTTCACATCAATTTTTCAAGTGTTGTGGCAAATAGAGCTTGGAATGTGTTTGAGAAGCACGCAAAAGACACCAATTATTTTGTACTTGTAATAGTAGTCCAAAGTCCAAACTTTGAAGAGGTTACGCAATGCTACCTCGTAAGGAAAGAGGTTTTTTCCTGCTCAACTTTTTGCCAACCAACACATTCGGCAGCTCCTTGATCTTGGCCTAAAAATGATGAGACAGCCTGCCCAAGGCGGCGCGCGCAGGTGGTGAAAGAGAACATTAGCTATTTGAGGGTGCAAGAGCAAAGGCAATATGAGAACTAGCCACACCCTCATCAGGCACAGTAGCAAGGCTTGTCTTTGAGACTAAACCTAGGACTAGGAGATTCACAACCATCACCAAGTATACTGTATATGGTTTTAGTAGCGTAAACATTTTTATTTCTTAGCTGCATGAGAACATCTGGGCTCAGGCTCAGGCTCAAGTCTAGGAGGAATGGCCTTTGGTAACTCTTCACCAAGTGCTACAGATGCAATACATTTCTGGCCCTTCTCTTTTTTGGTAGTTGTATCTATCAGATACTATATTGTAAAGAACAAAAAAGCAAAGATATATGTGATCTTTTTTTTTTTTTTTTTTTGTTTGATTGGGAAATTAAGTCAGCCCAAGGGCGCTAGGGGTAAGGATCGAACCCCTAACCTCAAGGATCAGAGGGGAGTGCTCTACCACATGAGCTAGCTCCTCATCCTTAGATATTTGTGATCTTTTAGTTGCTATAACATGTTCTTGAATTAGAAATATTGAAAATCATCAAAAAAAAAATAAAAAATTCTAGGACAATTTTACAATGGCTAGCTACAATATAATTGTAACCACTATTAATTTGTGTAATTTGAACCATTTATTTTTAGTTTTAGATCCACATCATTCATCAGGTTGACTTTATGATTCACATTTTTACGTTCAAAAAAATTGTATATTAAAATCTGTATATCTTTGGTCGATGGTTACCAAAAAAATCTAAGGAAATAAAGTAATAATACTCCGCAAATCTTTGTTTTCATTTTTTTAAATTGAAATTAGTCTTTTCTCTATTTTCCTATATTTTTAAGATTTAATTGAATTAATGGACAAGATTAGTCTATAAAATAAAGAGTTAAAATTTCAATAGTTATAGTTTGTATCTATTGAATAATCATCCCAAATTCCACTATTTTTTATTGGAAAACAACGTATTAAAAAAATGGGACACCAAACCCCTTTTATCTTTAATTATTTATTATTTTTTTCGATTAGTTTAGCAAATTTCATATCCCTCCTCCATCTCCCATTTTCTTTGTATTCTAATTTTTCCGAAAGGGAACCAAAAGAATGAAGTTTTTGTTTAAAATCTAATATCTATTAAAGTGTGTCTTTCTAGTTTCCACGTATATTAACTCAACTCAAAATGTTTTCCTTCAAACCAAACACAACCTTAACCTTATAGAATTTGTTTTACTACCCATCTTGTTCCATACATGATACTTTTTCACTCCGATATTATCAGAAATCAAGAATTAGCATGTTTAACCCAAATTATTACATCTAAACACTAGCATGAACATTCAATCTTATCTAAACATTGCCACATCTGTGCTCTTTGAGGCTATTTTTCACATAAGTGAGTCCTGACAAGAGTGTGCAACAAAGCTAATAGAACTGCCACATCAAACAAAAATTGGTAGGACCAAGATAGCAGTCCATTTATGACTGTTACATATGAAGGGGAATACAGTCAATTTCAATAGTAAAAAAAAAATATTTAACTTGCCTAATCTCTTGCTGTTATTTGAAGTACAAGGTATTATTATATGATTGTATCTGATACATGATGCCAAAGCACCCAGAAGAATTCAGTCATATAATTATTGACATAATTCTAGACAACACCTAGAGAAAACTAAAAACTCAAATCAGTCATTGAATTCCAGGTTAGACAGTTGAGAATATACAAGTTCCATACAGTGCAGAATACAAGCTTATATGACTGTAATGTACAGTATTTCAGTAACACTTTTCAATCTGAGCTTTAATTTATTTGTATATATTTGTATTAAAACAAAAATACTCCTGTACTGCTTGGGGATATTGGTTTCTTGACAATCTCCCAGTAAAGCACCACAAGGAAAGTTCTGATCTGGCTCATAAGCCAGAGACATAAGATCAGTTGACAGTCATACATTTGGTTGTCAACTTGGAATCCTGTATGACCGATCAACCATTTTCAAGATAAACAAGTTTCCTTTGTCTCCTCTTGATACTCTGCAGAGACGGTAACACCCTTTCATTAGCTACAAACCAGCATAATAAAGCAGAACAAGAGACTATAAGACGGTCAGAATCTCAACTTATTTCAATCAGAAGGCAACTGTTTATATCTGCGCACAAAACCAAGGAAAGGGAAAATCACAGCAGCATATAGCTCGAACTGGTTCTAATATTATTGGTGAAATTTACTCCAAATGACATGGAACACAAAACTTGCAACTGATCATACTCAAGCAAACACCACTTAAAATGAATTTGATCAAATCGTGTCATATACTCATATAGGCAAGGGTTGAGGAGCTTTGTTGAATTGCCTTTACAATAAAAGCTAATGTAATTAAGTTCTAATGGAAGACCTGAGTATTTAAATTATTTTTACTACATGACTATTTATCGGGTTTTTCCTTTCTGCTGGCGCAATTTTGAAGATGCACAAAGGGTTCGCAATGTTCATCGTGCTTCCCGACAAGAACATATCGTTCAATTAAAAGAACATGACCTTTTCCAGCAACTTTTCTAGGTAAAAAGAACACAGAGTTCAAAATCAAATAATATGCTGAGTGACTCTAGTCTCTATTTATAAAAGAAGTAAATAACACAAGTCATAATGCAAAGAACTTACAATTTTAAAAATTAAACATACTTAGAGTTACCCTGCAATGAATTTGAATCCTATTCTTGTTAAATAATTACAGTTTTCTATTTCATATTGAGTATCTACACGTATATATGCTGCATGTATAATGTACAAACTACAGAGTTCCCTGCAAAACATACCGTAAATCTTCATCTAAGTAAGTGAATTCCAATGAACCACGAGCAGTATCTGGTGCCTTAACAGGTATCTGAAAAGGAAAATTATGATTAACCACGCTTGACTAGAAAACACAACATAGCATACATAATAATCTCATTACAGAGGTGCATTTATATTCTAGTAAAGAAAAAAAATTGGCACTACTCACTAGTTAAGAGGACTAGGTTTTACATAAGAGATTTGCCACATTTCAAGCCACGTGGGCTTAAAACTTTAACAATGAGGTGATGATGTCAACATAAAAGTCGGACTTTGATGGTAACAGTATCTCAAGAAATCTTCAAAGGGTAAAGAGAAATTTGGTCCATCACACAAGATTCAGCAAGCAAGAAGGATCTAAACTGATAACAGTGATTCAGTAAGTAGATGCAACTTAATCCAATGGTGATTCCAGCCCTTATATATTATACAATTTACAAGCTAGCAACTCAAACTTGTCTTTTTCTTCATGGATCTCTAACACGTATCACAATTCTTGCTCAAATAAACAATGTGAAGGAAAAATAATAAGCTCATATATAGATGCTAATGCAAACTTCTATATTAAGTAAATGAAGATAGGTGCACAATTTATGAAAGCATGTTCTTAATCAAAAGAATCAGCACCTCGATTTCACTGTTTCTCTGCAAAAATTCAATAGAACACCAGTACTACATTATACATCATAATAATTGGAAAAATTACCAGCCCTCCAATTTTGAAGTAATCAAATTTCACAGCTACTTTTCTTGGATTTACCGGAGTGAGGTCAGCTGTGACCTGAAAGATATCCATGTAAGCATAAAGATGCATCAACAGCTTGAAAGATGACAGAAATCAAGCAACATGACAGGCCCTCTATAAGAAAATAGCATATATGACAAGCAAGTGCAGTGCCCTGAGGAAGTAAATTTTCAGCCTTGAGGATTTCATAGCAATAATCTAACCTTAGCTGGCCCTCATCAGTTGCAAAATGAGGTAAACAGTGGGATGAGCTCATAGACAATAACACTTACAGCTAACTACTCAAAACATTACGCCAGTATAACTTGTATTACGGCACATATAACAAAAGGCAACAATATTACCTGGTTAAAAAATGGCCAGGTTTCGTTGTTCTGAGCCCGAAGGGTGTCCACATTAATTGCTTGGTAGTTGCGTCTTGATCTTAAGATCTTAGGTCTCTGTCAAGATAAAAATAGAGGAACAACTTATAAACTGCATACATGCATGAACAGGAAAAGCCCGAATTACTGTTTTAAGCAGGAATTTCAAGCTCGTTTCAAGCTAGGCACTAGCAAAATCTCGAATCAGCTTTCGAAAACCGCAGCCTTATAGTAAGTACTACTTCCCCTTCAAAAACTATAGAGTATAGGCTGTAGACATTTACTGACTACAGATTGATTGCATGGAAATTGGCATATAATAGATACTTGCTTATTTTCCAATTGTTCGCCCTAGAATCATAGGCCATAATTTATCTGTTTCGGAAATAAAAGTTTATCAAGGTGTTTGGGGATTGCTGAGCTAAAAGTGGCCTTACTAGCAGATTGGAGGGGTATCTTTGAAGATGTGTCCAAGAGAAAGTGAACTGCCCCAGGTTGGTCCATAGAGGCAAGAACACCCATTCGTTGCAAGTTTGAAAAAAAAACATGTACTTTGTGCCACAGGTGTGAGTTTTATAGGCCTACTCTTGTGACAGTTTTGTACTTGTTGAACTGATGAGGGCTATTTCAGTTATAATGTACACGTTTTGTTCCGAGTAATGGGCTTGATTAGCTAAAGCTTCTGAAGGGGGTAATCTAACCATTTCATCATTAATTGGGCCACCACCTGGACCGAAAAAACATTGAACCTCATGCGTGATGTGTTAGATATAATTTTGGCATCTGATTCACGAAAGTATCACCACATGCAGCGGCAAAAATCTTTACTACAATATCCGACAAAAAAACTATTGCATAATTTTAGCGCAATAAAAGAAGCAGGAGTTAGAGCAAGCAACTGTACGGTACAATGGCAACAAGAGTAACATTGAGCACATATGTGATACATTGCACAGTACATAAAAGAAAATGAACTGAATGAGATATCATATAACCTGAGTTTGTAAGATTGATTTAGAGGTAGTGTAAATGAGCTCCCATTTCCCATCCAGTAAATCAGACTTGAGTGGTTGTTTGGTTGGATTCACTGCTTCGAGCTTGCGGGTGAGCTTATGAACACCAGAAATAAAGATAGAGATTAGACAAATTTAAAGAAATTCACTATCCTTGCACTTAATTTTTACAAGACTCTCCACTAACAACTAAAACTAATTAATACTCACAGCCACATTAACGACCTATATCTCTACTCCTCACAAACCTTTGGCAACTATGGTTCTCTAAATGCGCGCTTCCATCTCCTAGATTAACTAAGGAAAACATATCTCAAATATGCTATTGTATGTTCGATATCTGTTACTGCATATTCAGCACCTAAATATACGTGCTTTTGGAAATCCAATTTTCCAAAAAAGGAAAAGAGCATAACAACCTCATAGACCATATACTCAATCATTTCGACTCCATACTGTGCTCGTTTTTATTACCAAAATGTCACTTGATCTACTTCCCATATGTATCTAGGAGATTAATTGAGCATAACCCTTATTTTTCTGTCAATTTAATTTTGTCATTAGCTTATGAATCTCAACACAACAAGACGTTTATGGCAACATGTAGTACAATTGAAGCTTCTTTACTGGGGTAATTGGGTTATGATTATATGAATTGAAAATGGTAGGGAACTGCATTTTGCGTTAAGCAGATGGAAGTTTCAGACTTAAATAAAAAATAAATCTTAACAATATAGTACTAACATGATGACATTAATTTTACATATAAAATAAGGATATGAATGAGAAATAGTGAAATCAGAACTCTTCTGAACATAATGTGAAGAACAATTTTTTGGGGTATGTTCAGAAATAGTATATTGATTATAAAAGGTAGTATTTATACACAAAAACTAGTACTACATAAAAACCTAAAATATGATCTGATTATAGATCATATTTCAAGGCCTCTAGGAAGATTCATGGCAAATAGCTCACTCACATCATTCAAGACATTCGCTCTCTTCTCAAATCGTTCACCAGGCATCAGGCACATTTACATAAAAGCAAACAGCCGACTAGATTGCAAATGTTGGTCATTTAGTTGATTCTGTTTCTATTTTGATAATTGTTTCAACTCCGCCCTAAATCCTATCCTTGTAAACGATGAATTAGGAGTTCCCCTCGCGGAGGGCTCCTAATTCTCCCTCTTTTTCCTTACCTTTTTAAAAAAAATTATCCAATTGTAGACATTAAATGTTCTTGGTTCCGATATACACTACTTTATCGAATAAATGTACTTTGTTTATTTCACTAGATATAGTACTTGTTTATGGTATGTACCAAAAAAACATGTAGAATGGTTCTGAATTGGACAAAGTTCGGATATAAAATAAATAGCGTAAAAGTCAAAACATTGCAATTTTATAATAGACGAGACGAAATATATTCTTAATAAAAAAAACCAACCTGTTCAATTATCTCCTGGTCCTCAGGGGTGGCATCAGCTCCTCTATCAAGTGGTTGAATAGCCTCAAGAAGGTCCAGCTTAAGAGTTTTAGCATCTTTGCCTTTAGTTAAGAAGGCAGGAAAGAATGACACTTGAGTTTTAATACTACTACTTGGCTTTTTTATGTATTGCTCAGAAAGTGGCCTTTTTGAGAGGTTTTGAAATGTTGAAAATTGAATGTTTGATGATGTAGAAAGAAGAGAAATGGGAAGTATTCTGATTGAATTATTTGGTGGCAAAGACTTGGAGAGAGTCACACAAGATAATGCCATTGTTATGTTAACTGACTAAATTATATGTGTAGTAGTTGGTGTTAACAGTATTCTCTTGTTCTTTTTCTTTCAAGGAAATAGAGAGTAACTGGTAACAGTATCTCTTCTTTGTGTTTTGTGAAGCGCAAAGTTGACAGTTGGTCCATAGGGAGCCACGACACGTCAAGTAGTTAAGAAGATTGAAGAACAAGATCATCAAACACAAAGGAAATATAAAAAAAAAAAACACTTAATCTACCCTCTGAGTAAATAATGACTTATGAGCTAGTGAAAAAGAGAAATTTCATCTATGATAGAGTATAAATAAAACTATTCATGTACTTCCCTTGAAAAAAAAACTATTCACGTACTTCAATCATTAATTTAAGCTTTTATACATATTTTGTCAAAAGTAGTTTGATAAATAACATTTTTCCATGATAATTTATACAAATATCTAGAGCTAGTAATTCATTTTCTCTTCTCCATAAACCTAATTTTTTTCTCTAGTCGCCCCCCTTTTCTCCCCTATCCCTTCTTCATCAGTTAGTATTGTCATGGATGATTTTATTTTAGCAATTATTATTAAATGTCATCTAAATGCAATTTTGAAGGATGTAATTTACAATCATCATTAGTTCTAATTCTAACTAAATATCATGTGGTGTAAATACAAAATATAAAAACAATTTTTTCACCAAATACCCCCGACAAATCGCGAAATTCACCATATACCCTCAATTTTTCAGATATTCACCATATACTCCTGAGTTTTCAAAACTGTGCACCATATACCCATTTTCTAACGGACGTTAAGTCGCCGTTAGCTTTATTCACAATATTGTCATTATTAACCCCTAACCCTAAGTTTTAAACCTAATTCCTAACCCTAATCCCTAATCATAATCTAACCTAATCTAACTCCTAACCCACCCCACCCCACCCCACCCCACCCCACCCTTTCCCCTCCACCCCAGCCCTGCCCCCACCCTCTGTCAGCCCGCCCAACCTCCCTTTTTCCCTCCCCTTCACCCCAGCTCCACCCCCCTCCCTCCACTCCACTACCGCAGCCTCCCTCCCCACCACCCTCGAAGCCTCTCCTCCCCACCACCCCCGAAGCCCCCTTCCCCACCACCCTCGAATCCCCCCTCCCCTTCCCCTTCCTCTTCTGAATCGCGTAACTGCCCCCGCCTCCCCCCTCCCCTTTCCCTTCCCCTTCTCCTTCCACTGCTGAATCGCGCAACCCCTCCCCTCCCCTTCCCTTGCAATTGCGCAACCCTTCTCCCCCTCCCCTTCAAATTTCGATTTTTTTTTTCGAAAATGGGTTTGTCAAAAATGGGTTGCGGGCCTGAAGGGAGAAAGGAGTTGCGGGTCTGTCGAAAATGGGTTATTCGATTTCAGATGGGTTTGCGAGGGAAGGAGTTGCAGGGCAGGGGGTTGTGATGGAGGGGGTTGCGGGATATGGGAGTTGCGAGGCAGAGGGAGGGGGTTGCGGGACATGGGGGTTGCGAGGCAGGGGGAGGGGGGTTTCAGGTTTGAAAGGAAGGGGGCTTGCGAGTCTGACATGGGAGGGGGTTGCAGGGGGCTGCAGGCTGGTGGGCAGTGGGGGGCTGAGGTGGTGGGGCAGTGGGGGCTGGGCTGGAGTGGAGGGGAAGGGTTGGGAGTGGGGGTGGGTTAGGGGTTAGATTAGGTTAGATTACGATTAGGGATTAGGGTTAGGAATTAGGTTTAGAAGTTAGGGTAAGAGGTTAATAATGGCAATATCGTAAATAAAGCTAACGACGACTTGACGTCCGTTAGAAAATGGGTATATGGTGCACAGTTTTGAAAACTGAGGGGTATATGGTGAATATCTAAAACATTGAGGGTATAAGGTGAATTTCGCGATTTGTCGGGGGTATTTGGTGAAAAAATCGATATAAAAATTACTTGATGAAGAAGTTCATTTCTTGGTATTTTTATTACTTGTTAATGGATGTTGGTATATTGTTATTGCATTTCAAAGTTTAGGTAATATTAAAATTTTATGTCTTTGATTTTGTAATTGATTTGAAAACTGCTTTAATTATGTTAATTTATTCTTCAATCATAAACTTTTTTCTTTCAATACACATATTTTTATGAAAGTTTATTTTAACTACTTTGAACTTCCTTTGATATACATATTTTAAATTAGGAAGGGCTATGATTGAGAAAATTTTCAAAATCTTAATAAGTAATCTTTTTTATTGAATGAAGGGTTAAAAAGTCTTTTCAAGGGAAACACGATAGCTCCCCCCTTGGCTTAGATAATAGAGATTTTAGTTTATTTTCTTATTTTGTTGAATAAATGAGTTTTTCTTTATAAGACTTTCTAGAACTCTGGTATTGAGATTTTAGTCTTTATTATAGAGATATCTTTCTCCTCTATGAGAGTTGTGAGTGTAGTTTGTTTGCAGGTACGGAAAAATATTATTGGTTAAAGTTCAAAACAATCTTAAAACTATGTCACATTGATAGACTTTTCCATCAATAGTTGTTTGGTTCAGCAAATATAAGGGGTTGCGTTGTATTTCTCGATCTGGTTCATTATAGTTTCTCCGAAGACGAATTTGATTTGATATTGTTTGATTGTATCTTGTTTTTCTTTAATACCTATTGTAGATAACGTTTGACCTTCAATTAATGAAATTTCTCTTTTAAAAAAACCTAAATCTAGTATGAGTAATGTTATTAACTTACTAAGTAGGTATAGTGCGTTTTGGGTGTGACATGTTACACCATAACTTATTGTGTAACAACATCTCACATGTGACATGTGAGAACTAATATAATTGTTGTCTGTCATTATTGCTGAGTTTCATATCATTTTGAAACTGTTTAATGTCATTTCTAAATATATTTTTATGTCATTATTCATATATGTTTATATTATTGTTACTATAGGCATGAATATTTTATCATATGCCACGTCACACATTTAATTGACCTATTAAAGTTTTGAAGTCAAATATTGACTTTTTTGTAATGGGTGATCATCTAAATTAATTAATTTGGGCTTACTATCAAACATGACTTATTTTTAATTAATTTATTTATTGTTGGGTCATTGACTCATTAAATCTAAATTGGACTCTTAAGTGGGTTATGTCCATGAGGCCCAGGAGGCAGGATAAGTAGAAACCATAGGGTTCTCCTAACTCTATAAATAGAGAGCTCCTCTTCATTTGCCAGGGGAGAAAAACAGAAGACTAATAGGATAGAGAGAAAAAAGCTGCTCCAGAGTTCAGAAACTCTCCCAGTCTACAAATCCAAATCAAATCATTCAACCTAGAAGAAGAACAACAAGCATCAAAGTCGTTCTGTTCTAGAAACCATACTTGAAGGAGATCAAGCTCGGAGGCCCTCGTTTGAGAAAATCAAATCATTCTTGGAGATTGAATCAGTGGATATATATTAGAGATTGTACTCAAATTTTTATATTAATTAGATTATCATTTGTTCACATCTTTTGATTCTATTTTGCAAACATCTAAAATTTGTGTTTACAGTTACTGACTTTGATGTCGCTTTTGAGCAAACTTGTATCATTTCCCTATTTCATTATTATTTTTCAACTTTTTATACATCTTGTCATTATTACACAAACTTATATCATCATTACTCAATTTTATGTATTTTTCAAAATACTTGTATCATTTTCCGTTATTGTATTATAATTTTCAACTCTTTATATATCTTATCTTTATTAGACAAAATTGATATCTTTATAATAGAAATGATATCATTATCACTTAATTTTATATTATTTTCCAACAAACTTGTATAGTTATTATCTTTTTTTCTCTCCTCTACTACAAATTTCAGATTTCTCCAAATTTGACATCCAAACCCTAATTCCTACATATTGAATCAAAATCATCAAAATAAAAACATAAACTAGGTGAAACGCCTCCAAATGAGGTAGTGCATTGACGACACGCCATGGAGAGAGAGAAAGGTATGCGCTTGTCAAGGTTCTTAGCCTTAACAGTGTACTCATCGCCTTCTTCTCCGCCTTCTCCGCGAGATACTCCTTTATCTCTCTTCTCAAACCTTTATTAAGTTGGTTATATGCGACCAATCAAAAGTCGCGACACATTTTTCTTGAAATCTCAAACTATTCTAATTTTGAACTCAACATAGAACAAAACTCATTTCAACTAAGCCTATAAATTGACTAAAGATTTGTACACACTCGATCTAATTTAGGACAATCTTGCAAACTTGATCATTTGAGTCAATCTAAGAGCTTATGATATAGGTTTTGAAAACGCAAGGTCTATCCAAAGTCTTGTATGTTATAAAATTTTGATTCAAAAAACAACGCATGACTTTAATATCCTTAAAATTGCCTAAATAAATGTAAAATGAATAGAAAACAAGGCAATCAATATATCTTACTACTAAATTAAATAGAGCGATTAGTGTTAATTACTTGTTCCCTAAAACCTAACTTAAGGGAATTTTGATACACTCATATTTTGTCTCTTTAGGATGAAGCATCTTGTTGTCTTCTTACGCAAGCTTATTTCTCTCTCATGACACGTAGTCTCCCTACAAAAATCTGGCTAGATGGCGTACCTTTCACCAGCGAACAACAAAGCCAAAAGTCTTGTTTACCCTTCTTGCTAAACCATGCTTAGATGATTTGTTTTTATTTTGTTTACTTCTATTATAACGGATTTGCGTGACTTCAATTTTGTGTTTTGTATTCAAGAGTATGAACATCCTTAATTCTTAGAACTTCTTATCGTCAAAGAAACTATGTTAAGGGAATTTTTTAATACGTTTAAAATTATCAAAGAATGTGAACATTTCAAATTAAAATTGTGTTTGCACATCTATAATGTATTTTGTATAACCAAAACTAAGTTTGTACATCCAAAAATTATGTTTGCAGCACATCTATGATATTTTTTTTTTTTTTTGCAAATCTAAAAACTATACTTTTACCATCCAAAATTATGTTTACACATCTATAATTTCTTTTGTACATCCAAAGACAAAGTTTATACATCAAAAATTATGTTTCACATCCATACTACCACATATTTGTATTTTAAAACTATATTTGCACATTCGAAATCTATTTTGTACATCTATGATTTCTTTTATACATTCAAAAACTATATTTACACATCAATAATGTTTTTTGTATCCATAAATATTTTTATATATCCAAAAATTATGTTTGCTTATATAATTTTGTTGTTGAATATCTAAAAAGTATATGCGTACATCTAATAAGGTACCAAAAATACTTTAAACTGTCATTGGGGTTTACTATTTACTGTCTGTATTTATTAAAATTGTCCGTATTTTATTAAAATCGTTCGTATTTTTATACGTATTTTGTGTTTTCCTTTTTTTAGCTTTTCTTTTACCTCAAAAATATTAAAATTTCAGATTTTTTTAGTATCAACTAAATCAATTTGTCGATTTTGTCATGTTGCTTCCACCGTTTCCACCACGGTGGAACCAAAATTTTTTTTGGGCTCTACCATGGTGGAACCAAACTTTTGTTTTGTTTCTTCCATGGTGGAAACAAAAAACAAATTTAGTTGTACTTTAGTGTAACCTTGGGTTGACCGTACACCTAATGGCTCGTTTGGTTAGTGGTTTTAATTGATAGTAATGATAATGTAATTGAGTGAAAATTTAAAAAGGTATTCGAATTTCAACACCCATGGTAATGAAATATCATCACATAACATGGTTTTTTTTTAGAGATCTCCATTACCATCCAATACCACATTCCTAATTTGTAATAAATGATAATGAAATTTTAGAAAAAAAATGGATATTTTGGGATGAAGTAACATTACCATGGGTAATGGCATGAGATTTCATTTATAAATTTACACTATATTACATCACCATTAACATCATCTATGACCACTAACCAAACTCATCATTCGATCTACGAAATCAGTTAAATACACGATGGTGTCTCTTGTCCAAAAGAAGAAAAATTCACATGAAACTCCTCCCCTTTAGGAATGATAAAGCTCTAACAGTTAGATACCAAAAATAAATATTAAAGCATTCATATATTATTGGTATAAAACTATAAATTGTTTACCCGAAATAGCTAATATTGTGTCAAGTTCGGGTTGGATACGTACTTGACAAACTGTGTGTCCTCGACCCAACCAAAATTAGATAGAAATCAAGAAAATGTAGAGGTGAGTACAACCTATTGCCAAAATAGTATCACAATGTCATTAATTAAGACTACCGAATTTACAAATTGAAGGGTATGTACCAAATATACATAAGTAAAACATTAGCAATATACAAGATTGATTGTGAAAACTCGAAGGTGAATCCTTCATTCGTAATCATCAATGGTAGCCCAAGGATATTTACGAAATCCACCCTTAACCTGTGAGGGATTTTCAGGCTTTGACCAAGGATACTTCAATGATGGGTCCCGAGGGAACTTCCTGAAGTTTAGAAATGGTGCCCACAGCAAAACCCTACATCACATTTGTTCAAAAATTAATTTAATCTTTACTATTGTTCAAGTGGAAGCGTACGCTCTGCTAAAAGGACTTATGGAAGCAAAGAGGCGGCAAATACATGAAATAAAGGTCCTTTTGGACTCTGCACAACTCATTCACGTTTATAAAGCTACTAGGCATATAGATAATTTATGTAATAGTTTCGAGAACTGTGAGTTGTATAAGGTAAGTAGAAACCATGTCGAACAGGCCAATGACTTAATTGTTAAGGCAACGCAAGGCTGTTTATGTTAGTTCACGTGATCTTGTTGCCAAAAAAAAAAAACCATGTATTTATGTGGTATATGATTTTTTTTACGTGTTGCATATTGCATACATATATACATACTCAATACCAAGGACCCTTTGATCCAATGGTATGGCTTCCTATCTCTCACGTGGGAGATCAAAGTTCAAATCTTGGTGGAAACAATAAATTTCAATCAAATTCATCTTATCACGAGGTTTTCGAAAGGGGGCCTCAAAAAAGAAATATATATACATATTCAATTACTTACCCAGGGAAGAATATGAAGACGCACATAAATTGAAAGTACATCTCAAGTAGATTTCTTCTGTAAAATCTTATCCTTAGCCAGTTCAAGATTATTGGCTGCCATAAAAATACAAATAAAATGTCAAATATAAACTATGCAATATTATAAAATTTAAATAAAAATGAAGAAACTGTTAATATATGATTAGTAATACAATCACTTTCGTATGCCTAGTAACTTATTTGGCAAAGTTTTAGGAGGTGATATTTACCTATACTCTATTAACAAGTCAGGGCATTTATCCTCAACAATCTCCAACAAGCTATGTCATGTAATCATGTTATCCTCAACAAGCTAAGCTTCAATTAGGTGTATTAAAGGAGACATATATATCTTCTCACTCACTAATCATCCACACTCCCTTCTCTGCCCACATATTGATCTACCTTCTATATCCCTTCACTCTCCATCTCTCCCGAATCGAAACTCATAATCGCTTACTTTGCTAATAAACTCATTTCATCTGAACACCAAAATGGTATTTGTGCTACAATTTATTGTACTCATAGCCGATGGGTGGGAAACAAGACCCGACGATCACAAATATATCTCTATTATATAAGGCAACAGGGGACACCAAAAAATAGAAAAAGAAAAAAAAGAAAAAAAATAGAGACATAACTAACTCTCTAATTTGAATGAAAAAAAGGGGGAAAGTAGGACATTTAAAGTAAACATCAATTTTTTGAAAAAATAAAATGTAAAGACGGTTTTTTCTACTCCGTCAAAAAAAAAGACGGTATTTCTACCCAATTAATTTTATTTTCTACTTCACATGCTATCGCACGCATTGCGTGCATGTAAGACTAGTAGTATTAGAAAGAAACCGATCTTGAAAATAAGAACATTTTGACAACAAGCTAAAGATATAAAACAACATTGAGTTACAAAAAATCGGGGAAACATTTGAACAAAAAACCCTTGCAACTAATTAACTACCAAAAGAATGTCTCCTTTTGTGAGTCAACTAGTTATTAGGCCCGGGCTATGCCCCGGGTAAGAAAAACTTCATTTATTAATATTGTACTTTGATATGATAGCACTAAATGCAACTTGGTCTAGTGCTTAAAACTTTAGTACATGAACTTGAGGTCACGGGATTAAAACCTAAACTATGCAATTTCTAATTTCTTTTATTGTACATGGATTACATGAACTAAAACTCCCTAGGGAGAGCGCCACGTGGCACCGTTCCTGGTTTACGCACGCCCTGGTTTACACACGCCTTTTAATATATTAGTACTAGCCTTTTGTGCACGCGATGTGTGCGATGATATTTTTAGGCCTAATACTAAGTAGTAAACAAACTGAAAATGCAAGTTAGTATTTAAGTTCACCTCCATTTTGTGAATAAGATTCTTCCATGTTCTTTTTATGTTGTTATTCATTATTGTGATTTTGAATAGTTTTTTGTTTCTCAAGTCGTATATGCGCATGTTCTTTTATAATCAATATGATGTTCTTTACTAAATATCGTCATGTTCTTTTTTTTGGTTTTATTCATTTTTGTAATTTATAATAGTTTTTGATATGGATTTCAGTAATTTCTCTATGAACCCAAAATTGTAACAGAAAAGTATAATACAATTTCAGTTTTTTTTCCTTGTCTAACTTTTAAATTCTGATTTCACAAACTGATACTTAAGAATTTTCATCATTTTAATTTTTCTCCTTTTCTAAATGTTCACACTTTGAGTTTCAATTATAGTTGAAAGGAATTTCAAGTTTTTCATACACAATCTGATTTCGCATGAAATGATCATTTTTAATTTTTCTCCTTTTCTAAATTTGAACACTTTGAGTTTCAATTATAAGTGAAATGAAATTTCAATTTTTTCATACACAACCTGATTTCGCATGAAATGGTTTTCGCAAATTAATGTAAAAATTTTTTTTTCCTAAAAATGGATTTTTGCAAAAGTTGTTCGCAAAAAGGTTTGATATTGTTTTGTTTTTCAAAATTTATTTCTTAACATGGATATTCTGCAAAAAATTTATACTGGAATTTTGAAAAAAGAACTAAATTTGTAACTTTTTCATCAGTGTCATAAATGAATCAAATTTCATACACATCTTGTCATCTGATTTTATATGAAAATGAATCAAATTTAAGTCTAATTATATAAAAGCTCTTTTCAACTAATTGTTATTATCTCCATTTTTTCAATTACATAACAATCGACTAATGTGAAATAACTTTGAAGATGAAAAGAATTATGTACCTATTTGAAAGTTCGCAAGTCGCCGATGGACGAATGTGTGATATCACTGTCAAAATCTTATGTTTTTTCTCAAATTTATGTTTATAGGTAATTTTTGTGAGTATGTAATTGTGAATGGTTATTAAGAACAATGATTTATAAGTGAATTTTGTGAATGTTTTTGTATGTATTGACGTCCTAGTATATTAGTTTTAGTTTGTAAGTTAATTTTTAGTTTTCATAAAGTTTCCTGATCATTTGAGTGGTTTGCGTAATTTTTACAACGTGATTTTCTCAATTCTATGAGTGATTTGTAAAGTTTCCTCATATAAGTGATTTCTGAGTGATTGTTGAAAATTAATTTTCGGTGGCTTTGTTTGACCCCCATTTTGGTATTGAGATTTCTTTTGTAATTTAGAAAGGGAAGGGGGCAAAATAGTCAATTCAAAAGAGGACACCGTTGCTCCTCCCTTTCCTTATGTAATAGATAGATGGCATAAAAATGTGTCATATAACCATGATCCAATAACATCAAACTTTTTTCCAGTTAGTATTTAGGTTGTGTTACAAGTACTATAATTCAATGTCTATTGGTTTGTTTCCATTGAAATCCATTAAATGTCCACTTGTGAGTGTCCCACATTGGAGAAAGAGGAGAGAATAAACTACTTTATAAGATTAGGAGTTACTCATCCTATCACCAATTGGTTTTAGGATGAAACCTCCTAACTTGTAAGTGGGCGAAACTCTCCTCCTCCTTATTGGGTAATCCAGACCCATTTTCATATAATCTGATCTCACAGGCATTTAAAAAAAAAAAAAAACTTTTGGGATTGAGTCTCGCCCTTTCTCAAAGGGTCCAATAACAACAACTATTATTGTTTTTGTTGTTTGGTCCGAGTAGAATTAAACTTATTAGTTGTGAACAGAATTAAACCGAAAATTAGAATGAAGTCGATAAGAACATGGCCTAAAACCAACTACCTACAAAATGTACAATAATACTTCCCCCGTTTCCTAAAGATCTTCCCTCTTTTCGTTTAAGTGTGTTTCCAAAAGATATAACAAGGAAGATCTTTAGGAAACGGAGGGAGTATTTGCTTTGATTTTTAAGTTTTTAACAATCATAGCAGAAAGGGAGAAATATACTTACTGGCATGATGAGAAAGTACCCAAAAGCTAGAACTCCACACTTTATCAAAACCCAAATCAAATCTTCTTGATTGTTTACTCCTGTAACTGCTAATGCTGGTTCAGCAACCTATACAAAAAATTACCCATCGAATTTATCAATTAAGCAAAAATATGTACAACATTAATCAAATTAAATAAAGTTAAAGATAGAAATTTCATACAGTGATGGCAAAAAGTCCAGCTGAAATCACCCAATTAGAATTAATCCCAAAGTGATTCTGGTTGGGTTTCAATGAAATGCTTCCATTACTCTGTTAGCAAATCAAACAACTACATGAAGCTCATAAATAAGAATCAAATTGATTACCATAAAATAAATCTAGATGACTTTCTTTTCCGGGAATCCTTTCTACACAAGGGGTAAGAATCGAACCCATGTCACAGGAGTAGAAGTAGGGTCTTACAACCACTCGGCCAACCTTGATCATCAGTCGTACCAAAGGACTTGGCACGAACAAATTAGATTAGAGTCTTAGAGATAGTAAACGGACAAATTAAACATACCGATGCTTGATTCGGCCTCGAACTACAGACTAGCTTGTGAGTGTATTTACTGGAGAATGAAGGTCTGCATTTTGGAGGAGAGAGAAAAGGCAGAGCTTTGAGAGGGTGGAAGCTTACGTTACAACTCATGTTTTTTTTTGTGTGTATTTGATTGAGCTGCATTATCTCTACTATTCATGGTAATAAGAACTGAAAATTAATCATGTCCGTTTATTTTGATGATCTGGTGGTGGTGTTATTTTGTCAGAGCTCTTAAAATCTAACGTGCGTAAATCGTTATTTCTGTTATCTTTCTTCCTCCTACGCCACAAATTCTGAAGATCAAACCTGCACTCCTGCAGCTTTGCTCGAAGTCGCAATTTACTGATTTAACCTCATAAACGACGTTATTTCACTTTTTTTTTGGATTGCTGAAAAATTTATTTAATGGTTAGGAAAAATTATTTTTAGTAAGTTAACCATTACGCGTTCTTTTAAAATAAGTCAATGTTTCGATTAACTATGAATAAATTAATCTCGTATTACTTTTGCTATAAATAAGTTAAATCAAAATAGTATCCTAATAAAAGAGAATATTTATAGTACACTTGGATGTACGATGCTCATGGTACATCCAAGATTATTTCCTCCAAATGAGCAAATGAGCAAATGAACAAATGAACAAACATTTCTACTCATTTAAGGAGATGAGCAAACCCTTTTATTACAAAATGAGCAAATGAGTAAATGAGCAAAATGCACATATGAGCAAATTGGTGTCAAATGAACACCTAAAGTTCTAAGTTATTACAAAAATACCCCTGGGTGTACCATGAGTGAACTCCTAGTTAAATGCGACATGTACCATAATTTCAACGGCATTAATTCGTTTACAGCAGAAGTAGATATAAGGTTAACTTATTTTATGATAATCAAAAGATTGACTTATTTTGAGAAGATCAACCAAAAGTTGACTTATTAAAAACAAATTTTCCTAATTGTTATTTTTTTCTAGTTTCTGAATGATGTAATCAGAGCTTTTGGCTCAGTGAAAAAGATGATGTTCTATTTATGGTCTTACCTTTTTTTATATAAAGTTGATGTTATATCTCCTTTTACTATGTGTTTTTTCATGACTATATATGTTTTTTATGAATGAAAATTACGTATGGTCTTTGATTATAAATTATGTATTTTCTTTTTATTTTTTTATCTTTCTAACCTGGAATATTTTAGTCAAAATTAGAAAACTTTGATTGCGTGTAGTGATTATTATGTATTAAAAAACATTTCATTTTGTTCTGACAATAGTAAGAGTAAATTTTACTATTTGAAATTAGAAGAGTACTATTAATAAAACAAACATATCTTTTAGATTAGAAGAGTACTATTAATGAAATGAACATACCTTTTAAATTAGAAGAGTACTATTAAGATGAACTAGATAGTTGTAAGAGTAAAAGAACATACCTTTAAAATTAAACGATACCCTGTTTTTTAAGATCTTACTACTATTTAATTTGGAGTTGAAATGTACTTTTGTTCTTTAATTATGGAATTGAACAAATTAGATACGCTGAATTACAAGTATAATATGCTCAAAGCTCAATCCACTCAAGATAGTTGATGGCAAGAGTACATATTTTGTATTGAAGGGAGTATTTGTTCTTTTTATTCATTAGGAAATTGGTTCGAAGACCAATTTCTGTTAAACTATGATAAGCCATATTTATATATAGTTTTCAGATGCATTTAGGTTGTATTTTAGAGCATTTAGTTTCATATTTAGGTTCATTATTGCATTGTAGTCTTAAGTTATGTTTTTCTATTTGTATTCGGTATGTTTTCTTGTTTTTGATGAATTTCAGGCATTGAAGACGTATTTGGAGTATGATTAGCTAAACTTGAGGATTAGGAGCACTTGGAAAGGAGTTACAATGCATAAGGATCGTATGGATATGTCATAGTACGAGTTTGAGCAAAAACGAAGCGGAAAATCATTAGAAGAAATGTGAAAAAGAGTCACGTCTACTCTTCTGATCATAACTTTTGATGTGCTACTTAAAATCGAGTAATTCCAGCAGATTTGGAAACTAGACTTGAAGAACTTTCCAACGATAGGTGGCACGCCCCGAGGAGACTTTTAGTCAAAGAGTTATGCTTTTCGGAAGATTGCACTGTTTCTGCTGGAATTTGCACGCGTACGCGCGGATCACTAATCCGCCTATTAATGATTTGATTAAGACTTTCCTAATCTTGTAAATGACTTTCCTAGTCATATTAGGTTAAAGAATATTATTTAGATTAGTTTTTATTCTTTTTTCTCTCTCCTGCCCTCTCCTTGTCGTTATTTTTTTTATATTTTCTAGGTTTAGTTTAGTCCTCTTCTTTTCTCTCTAGTTCTTAGTTGTAAACCCTAGTTTTCATCTCTTTCATTAATTCATGATTTCTTTTAGTTTCTTTCCTTGATTTCTATAATTATATTTTCTTTTATAGTTTTAAATCTGATCTTTTATTTCATGTTAGAGTAGTTTTTTATTTCTAGGGTTTTGGAATCCATGTTTATATGCTATGATTTGATTGATATTTATTCATAGTTTGATTATTTATTGATTTCTCTAATTGATTAGTATTTTATTGTTAATCTTGCAATCTGATCAATTGTTTGACTAAATATTGCTAATATCGAGTCATAGATCGAGAGATAGTACTCTTTAGAGGCTTACCTACAATTAGCAAATCTGATTATGTTGAGCGACCGTACTAGCATATGTTGATTTGAGAGCGTTAATGCCTGACCAAGGATTAATCTGTGCTCTAGATATCTGATTGATTGAACCATTGATGATAGGGAAATTCCCATTGGTAACCTTGTGTTTTTTCGTTTTCCCATTGGTGACCTTGTGTTTTTTAAAATCCCAAAAATAACTTTAAAATGTGATTAGCTTCACAAACGTGACTTTAATAAAGTGTTAGGCGTTAATTGTCAGTTAAGTTTATGTTTTTTGCTTAACCATGGTTTTCCTTATTTCCTTTTCCCTCCAAAATCAGATGTTAAGCTTCCCACCCTCTTTTAACCCTAAACTCTATAAAACCCCTCCTTCTTTGCCCCCATTAACGTTCTTCCCTCTTATAAAAATGTCGCAACTCTCATCTTCTTCCTTTTCTTCAAATGCTGCTAGGCTCATCCATGGAGGTCAAGCATGGGTGAAAATCAGAAACTGCAGCAAGTGTCAGCCAATGAAGTATTGCCTCATCAAAATTTCAGGATCCCGAAACAACCCTGGGAGGCCATACTATAAGTGCTATGAATGTGGTGAGTTTTCGTGGGTTGGTGAAGATGATATAAAACTGTTTGATGCTCAAGAAAATGGTGAAGCAAGCAACACAAGGGCTGGGGACATCTCTGAGTTGAAATCTATTATTAGGGCGTTGGAGAAGAAATTTTATGTTGTAATGAAGTTGGCAGTGGTGATGTTCTTTGTCTTTTAATTTGTGTGATTCTTAAGTGAATTAAATGGTTCAGGTTGTATTGAATTTGGATGGAATAAAAGTACTGTTCTTTTACCTTGGTTGTAACTATATTTCAAGTGACATTCTTCCAAATTAAATCATAAATGCTTAACAACATTCAAGTGACATTCTTCCAAATTCTTCAAATTGCAATCTATTTCCCATTAAATAACATGTCACCCACAATACAATTGAGTTTCAGTTTAGAGACATTGAATAATCTGCCAAAAAAGGAAATTGACATTGAATTTCAAAAAAGGAAATCTCAAAAACTTTCACCACAAAAGGTCAATGTACAGTTGCCAAATAATGGTCTAAATAGAGCAGAATATAATTGATTTAACCTAATATAAGCCTAATTCTTCTTCTTCTTCTTAGTTGCTGCTCCTTTGTTGCTTGTACTTGCCTTTCTCTTAGTCTCCCAGCAGCACTTGTACTTGCAACAGCAGCTTCCTTCAATTTCTTCTGCTTCTTTGTTGTGCTCTTTGACAAGTTAACTTGTTGTGGCCAAAATCACCACAATTTCCACACCTCATTGAAGTACTCCTTTTTCCTTTCCTCTGTTCTTCTTCACCTCTTCTTCTGTTCCTCACAGGCCTTCCAACACCCCTTCTCAGAACAGGTGGGTGAATAGTGGGAAGGTTAGTTTCAGGCCATTGATCCTTGTCAGGGATGGATTTGATTCCATTGCATATGCCATTTTGTACCTCTTCACAGAATACCACTCATGTACAAATTTGTGTGGGTCAAGGCCAGCCATCAAAATGGCTCTCATTCCATGC
Organism: Beta vulgaris subsp. vulgaris; assembly: GCF_026745355.1. NCBI lineage: Eukaryota > Viridiplantae > Streptophyta > Magnoliopsida > Caryophyllales > Amaranthaceae > Beta > Beta vulgaris. Next base: position 5,848,394 of record NC_079210.1, read on the forward strand.
CTGCATGGGATACCATTTAGCTGCCAAGCATTGCACACACATGTGTGATTGTTCAAGCTAACAGGGAGAGTTGATTTCCCATCAACAATTTCATACTCTCCCTGGCTTGACAGATAGGCCCTACATGCCCTTGACTCCACACAAAGAGCTTGCACCCTCTTCACAATATTAGGACATATATCTGACCTCTCCCATTTCTCACATATTTCCCTTCTTGTGGCCATTCTGACCATTGTAACTCTCCTGATTCTGAAATTATCACCAAATGCACTAGTTAGTTAGTATAAACCAACTTAATGTTAACAAGTGTACTAGTATTAACCAACATAAATACTTGAGTTTAATGTTAATTACCTTCAAGCAATGTTAAGACAGGCCTGCACCTATCAATTCCCAGAGTGGAGTTGAAAGACTCTACAAAATTAGTCTTATTCACATCTGACTTAATTGATGTATCAAACTGATGCTTGGTCCATCTCTTTTGCTCTCCAAGGTTTGCCAACCAAATCCTAGCAGCAGGATTGGCCTTCTCAATTTGTTGCATTGCCTTTTTGAATGTGAATTCAGATGTGGCACCAGCAGCAAGCCAAAAAAGTTGCCACATCTTAGGGCCTGAAAAAACCCTTTTCCAGTTCACACTCAAGTGCTTGGTGCAGTATCTTCTCCCAACTTCTGGCCATAATTCCCTACATGCTTTATCTATGGCCTGCACAAGTTAGATGATGTTAGTCAGCTAATAATTTTCATAAAAAATAACCACAAAAGCAAGTAATGGCATTGTGTATTTACCTTGTGTCTATCAATATTATGCACCAATTATTGCCTCTGTCACTTTGTTGCAAGACATTCTTCAAATGGTAAATAAAGAAGCTCCAACCCTTTTCATCCTCTGCAGACACTATTCCCCAAGCCACTGGAAACATCTCATTGTTTCCATCCAAGGCCACAGCAGATAATAATACCCCACCATAATTTCCCTTCAAAAAGGCACCATCAATTCCTATTAAGCTTCTACATCCACCAAACAGACCTTCCAAAGCAGCCTTAAAACATATGAATATGCTACTGAAGCCTAATGGACTCTCTGGGTGTGATTCAGGATTCCAAGCACAGCTTGCAACAGAGTCAGGGTTAGTTGTCTTTATAGCTTCACAATATGCAGGTAACTCAGAGTATGATACATCATGGCCACCATGAAGTTCCTTTAAGGCCATATTTTTCATCCTATATAGTGTACTTTTGCTCATCTGGACTCCATACCTAGTCCAAAGCAGCTCATTAAGAGCCTTACCAGGAATGTCATTGTTGGCTCTTATGTCTTCCAACAACACTCTACAAGCCCACTTAGCTGACACCATGGAGTTTATTGTTTCCAAGCCCAAACATGTGTGCTCAGACCCTTGAATGGACTTAATGGCCCATGTCACCCCATCTGGAAGCTTTGAAGCATGTAATCTCCAAGGGCAATCCATATCACTACACCTCACTGTGTATACCCAATTACTGGCCTTCTCAACAACAACAGCAAACCCACATTGTATACAATAATCTCTCACCACATCCCTCAAATGCTTCTTGTCTGTATACAATTGCCAGGGTCTGATGATAATCTTCCCAAACTCTTCTTCCTTGTAAAACTCCCCATTCCTGTACAACCTAGCCATGTAATTGTCCATATCTTCACAATCATCCTCCCATATAGGTCCCTCAAAAGGATCAAATCTATCATGTATCATTGCCAACATATCATGTTCAGGTGGACCCTCAAAGTCATCCTCTTCACCCTCTAAGTCACTTTCATTTTCAACACTACCTATTGTTTCATCAGTGTCCCCTGAATTGGAAGGGCTGTAAGCATTATCATCAGTACTTTCATGGCCTAAATTACTCTCTATTGCAGCACTGGACCTCTCACCACCCAATAATGCACCAGTACTGGACATCTCACCACCCACAGAAGCAGGTTTCAGTAGTCCTTTCCTCCTAGCAGTTGACTTTGGTATCCTTTTTCTAATAAATGGTTCTCCTCTCCCTAATAATGGTGGTTCAGGTTGTGTATTTTCTGAGAATGGTGGTTCACTAGGTTGCTGTACTACAAGCTCCAGTGGTTCATTAGGTTGCATTTCAGTTGTTTCACCTCTGTTTCTTTGACTTCTTCTTATGACAACATGTTGGGAGGGTTGAGTCTCAGGTATATGATCAAGGACAATAGGTTGCTGAAAGGATCCTTTACCTCTTCCTCTTCCCCTGCCTTTCCCTCTAAGCCTAGATCTCCCTCTTCCCCTTCCTACATATTCCTCAACAGGAGTCAGTTCTATATTATCCCAGTATGAAAGGTTGTCCACAATGTTATCATGTATATTCTCCAAACTTTGTGAATGACTTGGGTCAAATATTTGTGATTCTGGTTGTGTATTTTGTGATTCTGGTGGATCAGTTTCTTGTGATGGGATGACCACAGCTTCTTCCACACTTGCTAAAAGTCTAGGACTTCTTCTTGGAGGAGATATAAGTGGTTTTGGAGGTTGTTTCAGTGGTCTTGGAGGAGATATAACTGGTTTTGGAGGTTGTTTCAGTGGTCTTGGAGGAGATATAGGTGGTTCAGATTGTTGAGTTTCAGTTTCATTCTGAGTGACTTGTGGTTGTGATTGTGACTCTCTAAGTGTTTTTGCAGCTGTGAACACTTTGCTAGGCTTAGGTACACTCCCCACCCAAATGTATATTAAATCCCTTGCTCCTAAGTTCTCAAACATTTTCAGTAAACTTTTGTCATCAGTCAATTCTACATGTTTCATCTTATGTACATATTGAAATTGAGGGTTTGTGGGTACTTTGGTGTTATCTTTCTTTGCGTTGTCCAAGTAGTCAATAATGCAATCAATCAAAGAAACCTTATCAATGTCCTTCACAACTACATCAGTATTCTTCCCTAAATACTGAAACCTTAGCACAATATTTTCCATGTCTGGTATTTTTCACCCTAAACACAAACAAACAAAGCAACAAGATGTACCAATATTAAAACACAATTTAAAATCGGTCATTCTAAATTCACCAGTTCAAAATTCTAAAGCAATGGAATTTAAATTCATACATTGCAATATTCACCAATTTCAGAAATTCAGTCACAACTCAAAAAGGAACAACTACAAAAACGCAAATAACGAAATTCATAGACTAAGAAAACTTACAAAAACGCAAGTAAACCATGAAACTCGAACGCACCCTTTTCTTCAACCCTTGTTCCACACCATTGAAAAGTTTGCAATAAAAAAAAAAATTTAGCAGAAGAAGCGTAACAGAGATGAAGAAGAAGAGTAGCAGAGACGAAGAAGAAGCGTAACAGAGACGAAGAAGAAGAGTAGCAGAGATGAAGAAGAAGCGTAACAGAGACGAAGAAGAAGAGTTGATCAGGAGAGAGAAAAGTAAAATAAGGAAGTTGAGAAGGTGGAGTAATTTTTTGGGGTGAAATAAATTCATTAAACCATGGTTAAGCAAAAAACATAAACTTAACTGACAATTAACGCCTAACACTTCATTAAAGTCACGTTTGTGAAGCTAATCACATTTTAAAGTTATTTTTGGGATTTTAAAAAACACAAGGTCACCAATGGGAAAACGAAAAAACACAAGGTTACCAATGGGAATTTCCCTTGATGATATTTTGATAGATTATAGTTATTAACATGGTGAACCATTACTCTAGATCCTTTTTAATTTGATTTTCGTAGTTTGATTAGTTTAGAACTTTAATTCAGATATTTGTGATCTTGTTTAGTTTCTCTATACCTTATAAACTAGATTAAAACGACCATCTCTCTGTGGATTCGACCCTGCTTACCCTACTACATTGTTAGAAGGTTTTGCAGGAATTATTTTTGACGGGTGTACAACAGCTTATCAAACTACTAGCATGTATGGCACACCAACTCATAGGTTGGGTATAAGACTAAATAACCCAAAATTAAATGGCCCAATATATTATTGAGATGAGAATTCAAACCTTGAACAATGCCTTGAAATTTGGGGTGGTACTTACTGAGCTACCACATCTCCCTCTAAAAGGGAGTATTTGTTGAACTTAGCTTATCCTTTTTGAACTTAGAATAATTTTTCTAATTAGAACTACCTTTGGTGAAACGTATTCTAATAAATTGAAAAGAATACATACTACTTTTCAAAATAAGTTTGATTTTGTTTAAAGTAAATGTAATTGTTCCCCACATGTAAAAGTTCCAAAAGTTTGAATCAACTATTGTTCATGGAATTTTGTGAGTCATATTCAGAAATAAATATTGAAAAACATAGAACATCATTCACACATTACTCCCTATATTCTTTAAAGATCGACTTGTTTACATGAATAATTAGAATCAGGATCCAGCTGTCCCATAAAAAATATGCTTTTTGTGATTGCCATTAGGACTACAAGCAAGTCGAGTACGACCAGTTTCACTATGTTTGAGCTAAGCTTGATAAGTATTATGAGCGCTTAAGCACGACTTGATCTCGAATCAATTTTAAAGTTCTTGTTCGAGCTTAGTTCATGAATAATGTTGACTTACATTTCTAGGTCAAGCTAGAGATTAAACAAGTTGTACACGAGCTTGTCAACTCTAATTGTTGCTTACTAATTGAAGCAACAATTCCAATTAACTACTAGAACGAATATGCATAGCTAAAAGTCCAAAATGAAGCGATCTCAGAAAGATGAAGTCCAACTACCAAAAATTGCAAATGTTTCCAGCTTAATATGGAAATTATTTTTATCTATTAGGAAAGAATAATGTGCACATTTTTTTTTGATCCATATGAGCCACGAAGGTGGTACAAAGTACAAAGAAGAGGAGGGGGAATTCAAGCCTGTGACCTATCGTTCACAGCACCTCAATCTTAACCACTAGGCCAAGACATCCTTGGTTCAAAGGATAATGTACACATGGTTGTATTGATTTATTTTTCGATAATAAATAATAATTATATCAACAAGATAAACTTTTTTTCAATGTAAAAAATTGTATGTATCGAATAAGTTTCCCGTGAATATAACGAGTCGAACGTAAAAATCTTCAAGCAAGTTAGAGTCATTTACTAAACAAGCTTAAATTTTTTGTTTGGACCATTTTCGTTTATTTGTTGAACGAGTTTTGATGGAGCTTGTTACTGAGTAGTTTTTAAGCATATTGCTCATCTGCAGTCCTAATTGGAGTGCATTTATTGTACACCTCACATTTTGAGGTTCCAATGAACAAAAAAAAATAGTCTTGTGTGTACCATGCTCACAAGTCACAATACACCTAGGTGCATAATAAAAGTTGTATGCTAATTGTCATCTAGTTTACATCCATCATTAACTTTTGATGCCAAATACCAAGCTAAGCTTGACTTAGTGGTGAGGAAACAACCTTCCATCCTCAAGGTTGAGGTTTGATCCCACTAGGTGCATTTCGAGAGGGGTTTCCCCTTACCATCTCTCCCGCTCTCGAAATGTCTGCCTATAAACCCAAGTTGGGTTAACTTGTGAGAGGTTGCGATTTGACAGGGCCCTTCATCTTACCATATCGGGGATCCAAAAATAAACTTTTAATGCAAAATTGAGTTTTTTTTCTATAGAAAAATCTAAATACATGAGATATGTGTTGACTTTTTTATTTATTGACCGGATTTTGAGATTTAACTCAATGTATAATTATCTACAATGGCTTGGTTTTAGTTGGTCTAGCAAAAAATAAAGCTAGCTTTACTTAGTCTAACCATTGGGACACTTGGTCCTTGGAGCTGGTTGGTCTAGAATTCCAGACCAACAACCCCTCGGATGGCGTGCACACAGCTAATAACGAGCCGCCACGTGGCGAAGTAAACTGGCGAAAAAAAGCGTGAAACGCTGGGTTGAAGGGTGAAAAGGTGGAAGAAAGCAAGGAAAGTGTAGCGTTTCATCTTGCGTGTGGGGCAAAGTGACTGATGAGCTGTCAGTGGCTCTGATGCGCGTCAGATGCCACTGAGCAGCAAATCAGTTGCTGCCAAGTGTGCCTTCCGCCAGCGTAGTTGCAGCAAATCAGTTGCAGTCTAACGTTACAAATTTATGTTTCCATAAAACAGTAATTTGTAACGTTACGAATTTTGTAACGGTAAAAAAAAAATGACGTTAAAATTTTTAAAAAAAATTACAATAACGGATATAAAATATTCTTATCTATAAATTGAGCCCAAATTTCATATATTTTACCACACCTCTTCCTAATATATTTTTTTATCTAATTAGCTCTCTACCTAATATTACTTAAAGTAAGTCAATATTATGGATTCAAATAATCCTAATTACTCCCAAAATAATCCAAACCACCCACAAAATCCCCAAAATAATTTCCAATTCGATCCAAGTGTGCTACAAAATCCAGAATTTCAAAGAATGTTTATGTTTTTCCAAAGCCAATCGAATTACCAAAATTCTCAACAGGTTACACAACAATCTCCACAAAGTTCTAATCATCTATCCCAACAACAAGTTCAACCATCTTTTCCTATATCCCAACATATTTCACAACAACATGACAACCTAACGAAAACGACGATGTAGTTGAAATCCAATCGCAGGAAAATGAAAACACCCCTACTTCAAAAAAAGCCACAACATCAAAGTTTCAATGGAGTGTAGATGAAGATCATGCACTCATTTCGGCATATCTAGAGTGTGGAGGAGATGTGTTAAAGGGAACCGACCAAAATGGTGACGGTTTTTGGGGTTCGGTATTTGAGAGGGTTGAAGAGTCACGACGACTCAATCCAACTTTACGCCCAAGGACATTCAAAGCTATCACTAGTCGTTGGAAAAAAATCAACGGAGATGTGAATGCATGGGTCGGGTATATACCGAGGCGAAAAGGAAGAAGGGTCCGGCTGCAATGTTGAAGACGTCCTGACTGAAGCCCGTGAGATGTGGATAGAAGTCCATGGGCCCCGATTTACATTGGAGCATGCATGGAATGTTCTGAAACACTACGACAAATGGACAGATGGCACCCAAATGAGCGGCGGAAGCTCAAAACGGTCTGGTCCAGATGAAGGTGTGAGCTCAATACGTCCTGACGGCGTCAAGAAAGTCAAGAGTAGGAGAAAAGCCCCAAGTTCTACATCTCCATCTCCATCCTCTTCGGAATTTACGAGGAGGATTCGTGTGGGAGAGGACTTACTTGAGTATCAAAAGGAGCGTGATGCCTTGAGAGAATCAACGAAAGAGGAAGATAGAAAGTTCAAAATTTGGAATATATTAATGGCTAAGTCTTCCCTTGATCCGGATGAGAGAGAGATGTATAAAAACTTAAGCTACAATTTAAGGACAAATATGTTTAGTTAGTGTTCATGTTTTTAAATGTTTTAGTTTGCAATTTAGTTGTATCATAATTTTTAATTATGAATATGTATGTGTCTTAACTTTTGATCATGAATGTATCATTATCATTATCATTATCGTTATAATTATTTATTACCATATCATTATTATTATTATTATTATTATTATTATTATTATATTATTATTATTATTATATTATTATTATATTATTATTATTATTATTATTATTATATATTATTATTATATATTATTATTATATATTATTATTATTATATTATTATTATTATTAGTAGTAGTAGTAGTAGTAGTAGTAGTAGTAGTAGTAGTAGTAGTAGTAGTAGTAGTAGTAGTAGTAGTAGTAGTAGTAGTAGTAGTAGTAGTAGTAGTAGTAGTAGTAGTAGTAGTAGTAGTAGTAGTAGTAGTAGTAGTAGTAGTAGTAGTAGTAGTAGTAGTAGTACTACTACTACTACTACTAGTAGTTGTAGTACTACTACTACTACTAGTAGTTGTAGTACTAGTATTAGTAGTATTATTGTTATTATTATTATTGCATTGAATTGTCTAATCACTCACAAATAGTACTGCATTGAATTGTCAACTCACCTGACGTTGAATAGTATGATGCATAGTGCCGCATTGAATTGTCTACTCCTACATTGCATTGAATTGTCTGCTCCTACATTGCATTGATATGTCTAATCTGTAAATGAATTAATGTTATGTACATATGATGGATTTTTCCTATATAATAGAGCATAACTTCAACAATAAAATCACAACTCCATTCACTTTTTCTCTCAATTTTTTATTTTCTAGAAAGCACCTCTTCAATCAACATATCTCCAAAATGAACTATGATTCAAGTTCTTCTAGTTCAGGTTCTGAGTTTTTTAATTACATGGTTCAAGATTACATAGAATGGAGTCAATCCGTTGATGATGAGCAACAAAATGAAGAAGAAATTGTACCCCGCACTAGAAATTTTGTGCGTAGGGAACGTGAGGAAGCTCATGAAAGATTGTTTCATGATTATTTCAGCAACGAACCTCTATACCCCGAGAATATTTTTCGTTGTAGGTTTCGTATGCATAGGCATGTTTTCCTTTATTGTCGAAGGTGTAACAATTCAAGATGCTAAATTCTTTGTGCAAAAACCAGATGCTACTGGAAGGATGGGTGCATCTAAACTACAAAAATGAACAGCGGCTATCAGGATGTTGGCATATGGTTCATCATCTGATGCTGTTGACGAGTACCTGAAAATTGCTTCAAGTACCGCTAGAGAGTGCCTTCTTCATTTTGTCGAAGCGGTTGTTGCTAGATTTGGAGATGAATACTTGAGGAAGGCAAATGCAAATGACATTGAGCGTCTCCTACATGAAGGCGAGCGTCGTGGCTTCCCAGGCATGATGGGAAGCATCGATTGCATGCACTGGAACTGGAAGAATTGTCCTTGGGGCTGGAAAGGAATGTATCAAGGAAGAAGCAAAACAGCAACCATAATCTTAGAAGCGGTTGCTTCAAGTGACGTATGGATATGGCATGCTTTTTTTGGCACCCCGGGTTCATGCAATGATATAAACGTATTGTAGAGGTCTCCCGTCTTTGATGATGTCCTACAAGGAAGAGCCCCAGAGGTCAACTTCTCGGTGAACGAGACAACTTATAACATGGGTTACTATCTTACTGATGGCATCTACCCGAGATGGTCAACATTCATCCCCGCAATAAAGCTCCCCCAAACCCCCAAACAAAGACTATTCACACAACATCAAGAAGCTGTTAGAAAAGATGTAGAGCGTGCATTTGGAGTATTGCAAGCTAGATTTGCAATTATTCGTAAACCCGCTCTCGCGTGGGATAAAGACATATTGTGGAAAATAATCATGGCATGTATCATCATGCACAATATGATTGTTGAAGATGAGCGTGATACTTATCAAAATTACCGAAATCCAAACGAATATGATCAGCTTCAAACTCAAAATAATGAGGGGTCATCTAACCAAGTCGGAGAAGACTCATTCGTTGTGCACAACGGAAGACTCGATGCGCGAAATTTAGGTGCATACATGGAGAGAAGATCTGAGATGCGAGATGCGGAAACTCACATCTCACTAAAAAATAACTTGGTTGAACACATATGGCGTAAGTTTGGGCCTAATCGTCAAGTTGATTAACTAACTTTATTTAATTAATTATGGTTTAAGTTAATTTCAACTTTCATGTATTTGTGTGTGTAAATTATCTATCTTAGCTTTATGTATCAATCTATCATGTATGTTGTGTTTAAATTATCTATGTTAATCAGTGTGTGTTTTTTAATTATCTATCTTATGTAATGTGTTCGTTTTTTTAAATTTATAATGTAAAACATTTAAAGTAAGCTAATTAACACATATTTACTATAATTTCAAGTTAACGCTAATTTAATTTAACGTAAGCTAATTAGCTTGTAACGTAATTTAATTTATCGTAATTAATTTAACGTAAGCTAATTAGCTCGTAATTAATTTAACGTAGTCTAATAAGCTTTTATTAATTTAAATCATCTATTTCATATAAAAAAAAATTAAACATTGAATATGGTGAGGTTTGGTAAAAGTAGGAGAGAGAGTATATGGTGGGGTTTGGTAAAAGTAAGAAAGAGAAATAGAAAAACCAAGTAAGACCAACCAAGCCATTGTGACAAAAAAAAGATGAGTTAGGCTATGTTTAGTTCACCTGAATTTTTCTGATCTGAACTTATCTGATCTGATCTGAACTTATTTTTTCTGAACTGATCTGATTACAAGATCTTATCTTTTAGATTTCTCTCAATATATAAGAAAAAATATAGTCATGTGGGGTCTTGTTTGATTCGTCTCAATGAATACTATTTAATATTCAATTATTATAATTTTTACTAATATGTAATGAAAGATATTTAATAGTAAAAATGAGTTTAAAAACTGACAGATCTGATCTGATCTGAACTTATTTTTTCTGATCTGATCTGATCTGATCTGATTAGATCTGAAATAAGCAAAAATAAGGTGAACTGAACATAGCCTTAGTTGGAGTTTTAGTGGGATGTGAGGTGTAAGAAAGAGGGAAGGAGAGAGAAAGAAAAAAAGCTCCAAGACCAACCAAGACCAACCAAGCCATTGGTGATGCTCTTATGTTGTTCACTAGAATTCCCTGGAAAAAAATGTTGTTCACTACAATGAGATAAACACAATAGTTGTGCATTATTATAGAGGGTCAAAAGTAGCGACTTTGACAACGCAGCGATGTAATAGCGCAAGTAGCAACTAGTGGTTGACGTCTTTGTAAAAATCCAAACAAAAAGAGAAGTCGTGCTGTATTTGCTCAAAAGTTTGCAATTACGAAAACAAACTCTTCTTCATCCTGCATTTGGACAATTCAATTCAAAAACTCAATCTTTCATCACCCAGAAAATTTCAACACCATTTTTTGCAGTGAAAAAAAAAACTTTGAAGGAGAGAAAACAGTAAAAAAAGAGAGAGATGCTCTTAAAATTATCACTAAAACAGTCAATGGTACTTGCAGTTCCAGTGCATCCGCCATTAAAGTTAACCCACCATGAATTTTGCTGTTGCAGGTTTCGATCCTCTGCAAATGATTCTACTGATCGCAAATTACCCTTTAAATTCCCTCTTCAATGGCGGAATTCTAAGTGGAAGTTTACTGATATTGATCCTGGTCAGTCTTGTTTTTTGTCTCTTGAATTTAAATCTGAACGAATTTTGATTTTTCTGATGTTTTAATCATGAACAAGGACTAGAATCTGCAGGAAATTTAGTTAATTGTTTAATTATTGAGCAATTGTTAGTTTTTACATTGTGGGTTGTATGTTGCTTGTTTGATCATTCTCTGTTTGATTGATGAGAAGTGTTGATTTTGATTTTGATGTAAGTGTAACCTTACCCCTACAATGATGGAGAGGGAATTTTTTATGGACCCATAATTCGATACTTTCGCCGTTCCGAATTAGTTGCAACATGAGGGGAGACACAAGGTTTAAGGAGTACATGCGAAGAGGAGATAATAGAAATAATAATAGGGACTTATGTGATGAGAAGAGATCAGATAGAAAGAACCATCACCAAAAGTATTGTTGTAACTACTTTGAAATAAGATGAAAAGGGAAGTGTTGCAACCCAAACTTTGCTCACAAAGATGTGTGGATTTAAAGGGTCTCATCAACCATGTACAATCTTGACAAGTTGTTGGCGCGCTCGTGTTTGATTGGTTTTTAGTTTGGAGGATTTGTGGTCCTTTATTTCACTCCCTTTGTCTCTTAAAACTTGTCGAACATAGTAAGCACTCATATTAAGGGGCATTACTTGTTATGTTGCTTGGCAGTTGGCGCAGCAGTCCTGAATTTAAATTGTCAAACAAGCTTCAAGGGAGAGGGAGTACTACTACTATTTATTGTACACTGAATGTTCTCTTTCCTGCAAAACATACGGCACTTCATCAATTTAAACGAATCATTCTTCTGTGCCTATAAATTTTATGATGTGGTGCGATGATTAAGGGTTATTGAGCTGTGACTAATTTTATTTTTCACCATGCTAGATTCTGTAAAGAAAAATTTGAATAAATTGTTATTAAAGACCCACAACTTTGTTCATGAGATGACTTCTCCGTTGGTGAAAACTGGGAAGCTTGATGACAGCAAAGATGTCGATTATCATGACAGTGAGGATATACTTGTGGGAGAACAGACTATTCAGAGTGATCTCCTTGATGGGAATCTTTCTTTAGCTGCTGTTGTTTCAATTGAACAGTTCAGTAGGTAAAAGTTCTTTCAACCTGCTTTTCATTGTTTCTGACTATACTAGATAACATTCAATCTGATGCTAGTATAATCTTGTCAATGCCGATGTGTATTACATGTTGATGATGGAACGTATTAGATTAGAGCCAGTATTTGAGGGTATTTCTATATGTACAGTGTAGTTTGGCACAATTTCCAGGTTAGCCTTTGCTCTTTAGTTTGCGCATGAGATACATGTCCTCCCTAAACTTTAGGTATAGCTGCATACTGTGCAGCCTGTAAAATGAATAAGCATTTTGTCAGTTCTATTAGCTTGAGCTGAGAAGACAGGAAGAGTCTTCACTATCATCCCTTGTTAATCCAAATTTCTTTCATCTTCTAAAACTCCTTACCCTTGCTACTTTTGTCTATCTTCCATATTGAAATTCCCTTTGATCTTCCCCTGAAATCTGAAATTTCAACCCTTCATGGCTGAAGAAGTTGTAAGTAAGCAGCCGCTTTGGTCCGATCCCTTTCAAGATTAATGCCAAGCAGACCAAGACTGAAGGCTTATATAATGTGGATAAGAGTAAAGAAAAGATAATAACCTTCCTCGCACTACCTCCTGGACATTTTCCTAACATTAACTTATATGGAGATTGATGTGGGAAAAGATGTTCCCAACATGTATATCTAGCTGTTGTTTAAGTAAGTTTTATAGTTTTTTGCCACTAAGAACTCAAAAAAGCTAACTGAAGAAGAAGGTAAAATCAACATTGAATTTAATCAACTTAAGCCTGTAGAAAGTTTGTTGAGTGGATGCTTAAAAAAAAAAAAGAAGAGAAATAAGAAGAAGAATATGGGTAAGCTAGGTAATGAGGAAATGGGAATTGCTGTTGCAGACTCACAAATTGTAGTAGGAAAAAGAAAAAAGCCGGGAATGTGCTGAGCTGTAAACTAAGTTGCTGGTGGGGTATATCCTTAGTTGCGAAAGAACTTAAAGTTGTCGAGCATTACAGCAAATCTGCTGTACAAATTGAGTGAATATTTGAAACTTGTGGCATGATATTAATAGGTTTGACATTTATGGCATTTCACTTGCTATCTTTGATATGCTTTGATCGTAATCCAGATTCCAGTAGCCAAGTGATTGGGATGTTCCACAAAGAGGAGGAGCATACGCATGCTCTCCCTCCCCCCTTCCAATCTAAAGCCCCATGTCTTTAACTTTTTAATGTACAAAATAGGAATGTTAAGCATAAATACAAGGGCTCTAGGTTGATAGTGTTTTCAACAAATACAATTCTCTTTCTACCTACCCTTTCTTCCCTAGGCAATCGTTATCACAGCAGAGAGAGTCACTATAAAACTCTTAGATTGGCTTTCAGAACGCAGCACAAGTGACCTGTCTTCTGTGATCTGCGTTCTTCTTTCTCTCTCTTCCCTACTTTGTCTTTCATTCCTTTCTTAAACTTTCCTTCATTCTACATTATAAAAAAGAATGAATTATCGTACATTCTTTTGAGACGAAATGTACACAACAACAACAATGTCAGAACCTTGGTCTCATTAAAATGGGTACTTGCAACATGAGTCAATACTTTATTTCTGATGGTCGTGTACATGTTACCTCTGCCTCTATTGTCTTCTATCAAGTGGTACATGCTCCCAGTGGTGGATCTGCATTTCATTTCAATTGGGTTCACAGAATTTGAAAATGCAATCATCAAGTACTGAACCCATGACCTATAACACCAATTGTTAGACATTCACCACTGTGCCAAGAAGTCTTTTTATGCTATTATTCCCTGTTATCTAATTTATATCAATTTTCTAAGTGGGTTCACTTGACCTGTATGCTTGAAGTGTGGCTCCGTCACTGCATGCTATTGCTTGTTTTTATTTCGTCTATAGCACCCTTCATTTAAGTCATCTTTGGCCTCCTATGACTTCTTCTACAATCTCTCATCAACCACCCACTATTCTAGTTGGTGTCCTTTATGTAACCAATTTTCACTTGTCTTATCCTTAATGTCTACAACTCTAACCCTCATTCAATTATCCTCATCCGAATTCTATCTCTTAATTTATTAATCTTGGATGTGCTGATGTGCATATGGTCTCACAAAATCCTAGTTTCCCTTCTCCGTTTAAGCCACCCTGATTTTTCTCTTTAAATTGGAAGTTTTTTTTTTTCTTCGAGACATTTCTCTTTAAATTAGAAAAATGGAGGCAAATATAGAATCTCGAGGGTCTAGCTTTAAGCCAGAGCAAAATAGATTGCATAGAGTGTACTTTTAGTTTTGTGAGAGACAGTTGAGGATGTGGTAACATTAGATAGAAAGGGATTGCCCATTAGTAAGTACTTTAAGTACCTTGGGTCAATTCTACTAAGGAATGGAGTAGATTAATTGCCAGCTGGGTTATGACATGCTGTTTTGAGGGCTGACCATTTCATCTTTTCTCCTGAATATGCTGGTTATTTGGATGCTTGCTGTATTAGCTTATTAGTTGCTTCCTAATCCGTAAAAGAAATCTACCGGCTTTCTCTTCACAGAATTGGGACCTACGACATTCTTTTAAGATACTTGTGTGGATTTTAGTCTCGTGAAACAAGTCCTTAATTGTAAATTAGGAGCTTCATGTAATTTCATAATGTCACTTAAAATACAAGTTACTAGTCCTCCTAGAGAGTATTGCTCTTTTATGACTCCTAAGTGACTTGTATTAGTTGTACATGCAAATCGACAAAATTGGCGTATTTTTGGCTAAGAAAGTAAGGAAAAGTTCATTCAAATTATGTTTATTTTCCTGTCATTTGCTTGTTATTTTTTTTTGAAATAGTTTGGAAGTATGTTCCCATAAGGATATGCCGGTAAGGATCATAAATAGATTGATGTCCATTGAGGTTAATAATTCTGGTTGCTTCTAATTATCATTTGATGTATCTTGTTACTCATCTACCTTCTTTCTTTTGGAGTTTATGTTCCTTCATGCCATTCACTTCCTGCTTTGAGGAGCCTTGAGAGTTGACACTTAGGAGTTAGGATTAGGGGTGATAGTGTAACGAGTCAAGCTCTAGTTTGGCTATCAACTTCTAGAGCATGATCCTGAAACTTGAAGGCTCCACTTGTGCTAGAGAAGCTTGAATGTATTTAATTCGATGTTTACCTCGAGCTTGAGTAACTGAAGTTAGTCTTTTATCTTTATTGATTTACTTTTCCTTGTTTCATCTTTTTCTGTTGGAATTTATTAAAATTTTCTATGAGTGGGGTAAGGAACATAAAAGCATATAAGGGAGCAGTACTAAGGTGATAAAACCATTGGATTACTTGATATATATAATATAATTCTTGCTATTATACTATTATTATATCTAAGTATAAATATAGAATTTTTATGTGTATGGTGTACGTTAGTGTTTAGCGAAGGTTGAAGAAAGATAACTATTACTCTCCAAAAAATTAAACAATAAACACACAAGTTTCTTGATCAAGTCCTCGAATGGGTCTTGACTTTTGAGTAGGTCTCGTAGAGTTTTAGCTTAGGTTGAACTTGCTTGAGTCAAATTTTAACTAGTTCATCTCAACAGCATATAAGTTATTATGCTTGCATATCCATCATTTGAGTCTCAAACAGTCATTCTAGCTTAGGGGAGGTAACGCTTCGTTATCACCACAAGGTAGATGCCATGTTTGCCATTAGTCTTTCACATTTGGTTACATGTGCATTGAAGCCCTCGAAGATAACAAGGGGAAATTGTCTTATGAATTGGAATAAACTTTGAGCTTCTTGTGATCCTTCTAAAGAAAATCCTTAAAGGATATCGTTAAATTAGTTTTAACTTTTAAGGCATACCCTATAAGTCAACTGTAGCTGTTATAATTACTTCATGAAATGTTTCATCTGATTGGCTAAGCATGGACATGCATCATGCAGGATGAACGGATCCACTGGGCCGAAGATGCAAAAATTGTTTGAGGCTCTTGTACCCAAATTGGTGCACAAGGATGCCCGTAATTTAGTCGAGTATTGCTGCTTTAGGTTTTTGTCGAGAGATAATTCTGACTTTCATCCTTGCCTTCAGGTTAGTGTTTCTAGATTCCTTATGTTGATCATTATGTCGTTTTCACTTCATTTCTTAGATTACCTCTGCATAGTTTTTAGTTGGGCAGAAAACATTTTCCCGTAAAAGTAGTTTCCCATTTTCCTTTGTTTGGTTTGTAAAGGGTGGAATACAGTTTTTCAAATGGTGGAAAATTTTCCTCCTTAATGGAAGGAATGCTACATTCTCCTTCCTATTCTTCACCTTCCTTCCATTTGTCCTCCCATTTTCATTTCTCTCTAACTTTTCATGAAATGAATCAAACAGAGGAACACTTATCTACAATTGTGTTTTCCCTTGGAAAGTGTTTTTTTTCATAGAGAATCCTTTCCCATTGGAAATCTTTCCAGCCAACCAAACAAAGCTGTAGAAAATGAGGAGTTATTGGGCTAGATTTCCATGTCCTTTTCTTCCCCTATTTTGACTTAACTGTTCTATCATCATGGTGTTTGATATTGTTCATAGTCAATTTTCGGGTTGTGCTCTCAATTCATATTCATGCCTTTTGCTTGTGTTGGTATTAAAATTTGTACTGTGAAAACTTAGGATTTATGTTAAGTTGATGGTTTCCTTGTCTAGTGTTTTCTCTCCCTTTTTTTAATGCAAACCACTTGGATATGTTAAGCATCTACATGCGATGCTAGTTTAGATGTTTGAATTATGTCTCTGGTGCTGTAAATTCTTGTGAAGGTCACTGTTATTTTTGTTACCCTTGTTAGAATCCTCATGATCGGAGCTTACACCGTCTCTTTCAGCATTCTCGACTTTTTTCAACTATCTGCAATTGTGTTTCTTACACTTTATTTTGTTAGCACTCATGGAGGGAAAGGTAGTGGAGGGAAGAGGGAGGGAAGCAAGCATAAGGAAAGGAAGGGGAGGGAAGAGTGAGCTTGCATTTGTCTTCCAGATCTTTCCAACAGTGGAAGGATTTGGTTTATTAAGAGGGGAAGAAAAATGAATCCTTCCAATTCTCTTCTCTTCTCTTCCTTCCCTTTCCTCACATTAGTGTCCAAATAAGGGAAAATGAATCCTTCCAATTCTCTTCTCTTCTCTTCCTTCCCTTTCCTCACATTAGTGTCCAAATAAGGGAAAATGAATCCTTTCATTTTCCAAAAACCAATATCTAGACAAATTATTAACGTTTCAAGATGTGAAACCTATCATGTGTTAAGAATATTTTCTTCAGCATCTACACTTCCGTTGACTTTACGACGAAGTTGCCATCTTTTCGTGTAATAACAAAGTTGCCCATTTGCTCAATTTATTAGTTCAAAATTGTGGATACACTTTTGTTAAGGTGTGGCCATTTAACATGATTGATATGCTTTTGGGTATTTTTATGAGTATGGCCTAGGCTGTAATTGCCACTTGCCTGGCCTACTTTTGTTTTGTGCTACATTAGTGCATTGCCAAATAAACGTTAGTATTTGATGTAAGTTTTGCATTCGATTATCTGTCTGTTCAGGAACTTGCCTTCCGGAGGCTAATATTCATTACTATGCTTGGTTGGGAAAAGCCTTACAGACTAGAAAATGATTCCTATCTTGATGGCTCCGAAGAGGCATCTTTACAGGTTTGATTTTTTTTATTTACTCATCATAGTCTACTCTATCAAGCTTCAGTCTTTTTCCTTTTTTTTAGGTTATGTTGTGCCAGGGTATTAAATCTTGGCCGCATCATGATCACTTGATAATGGCAAATGGTTCTTGAGCTTACTACAACCATATAGGCTGCATCGGCAGCCAACCATCGCAATTCACGGAAAAGTGGTTCGCAACCTTTATCTCCATCGTGATGGATTCCAAATTTCATAACCCTGCTTGCTGTTGGTGTGGTAAACAATTCCTTTTTGTAAAAATCAGCCACATTTCCTCTCTTCTCATTTGGTTCCCGAGTGAAAAGGGTGGGAGGGAGGGGGATAACCAATGACCTACCTGTGTTGAACCTCCTCATATGTAATCCTGGGAGCCTATTCTTTAGGCAGTCAATACTCTGATGGATCTTATGACTTGGGATCATAGTCTGGGCCTCTGGGGTTCTTCCAACTATGATCTCTCTCCAAAAAGTTGTATTGCTTCATACCAGACTCACTTGAGAAGGAAGCTTCTGTTTGTGGAGTTGATTATTTTCTTGTTTGTCTTTACCGAGACTCTTAATCCAGGAGCTGCCGCCCAATCTACACTAAAAACAAGCATAAATTAATACGATACAGCTCTTAGCTTTGGCAAACCAGCTCGTGTGGTTGTCACTTAAAGTATTATATGGAATTCTCTAGACAATGTATCATGAAACTAGATATTTCTGACATCTTGCTGGGAATTACGCCCTACCCTCCGTTTGACATTATGCAGGTCCAGTAACAGCCCGCACCCCTCAACAGAGTCTCTATATTGAATATCCTTGGCCCTCCTTAGACAACTTATGGTTCATCTACCTTGTAAAATCATGAATGGAAGCGATACGTAATAAATTATTGCTCTTCCATCCTAAATTCTTAGTATGTTCTTCTTGTCTTTGTTCTGGATGCCCATAACCATGTTTGCATCTATATACTTCCTCCATTCTATTATTACTGTAACATCACCCCTTGACACATTATCTAAGAAAGCCATGTGAAGAGGAAAGAGATAGAGATAGATAAAAAGTAGGAGCCATATGATAGGAGAGAGATACGGAGAAGATATTACTAAATACAAAAATGTTGCAATTAATGTGAAACCTCCAAGTAAGGGAAGCATTGCAATTAAAAAAGAACAGAGGAAGTATTATATATGCTGAAAAAAATCCTTGTGCTTCTTGAGTTGACCCTTGTTACTAGAATCGAATTATACGTGCTTTTCTTTAAAATTAAATAGCGTTCATCCAAAAAATAATTGTCATGTTGTCCCAAATCCCAACCCCTTGTGATTAAGAATATGAAGTGATTCTAGTAATAGACCTTTTATAATAGCTGGACCATTCCCACTCTTCCCATCAAGTTATAGGCTTTTTTTTAAGTCAATTATATACCAGTTTATTTAGGAAAGTTAGAAGATTTCTGGTCATCCCAAAATGATGCACAAATTTTCTTTTACCCCAGACGAAGACGTATAGTTGGTGGGTGCAAGTTCTGAGAAGAACCATAATGTAAAAGGTTGTATGCGAGCACAAAAAGGATCTCAATATATTTAGGTCTCCTACAAGGAAATAAATATGGGATGGAGTAAACAAATAAAAACAAAGATACGATTAACAATTTGGGCAGCATTTACCCCACTCTCCCAGTGCCAAAATGAGAAGCAAATTATGCTGCAAATTGTCATCAGCTGACGTGGACGTAAACTGGCAGGTTGAGAGGGCGCATCCTTGGTCCTCACTCCATTATCATATTTTTTTTTTATGAGAGAACATAAAACACATTGATTGTTTCCATAATAAAACTGGAGAATAGTTTCAGAACTAGTTTCTACGAGTATATTAGGGTAGGCTCTCTACCCACAAACATTTCAATCATCTATTCTTCATTATGCTGTCATCTCTGCTATTATCCATGGAAATCGAATCACACATTTTGCCTTCTGAACTTCCATTTCACAACCTTTCTTTTCCACTGTCCTTAATCCTCACAAGTTCTGGTTATCTATAGTTTTCTCATGAACCATATGCTCAATCTCTATTGTTGGCTTATGCTCCACAAAAGAATTGTGTCATTGCCTTTTTGTGTTGTTTGGAGTCGGGAAATGCTAATTTTTTCTGTCTTGGACTGACTTTTTTTTATTTTGTTTTTGATAAGTCTGTGTTGGACTGAATATCGTTCAGGGTCTGATCTTTTAATACTGTTTGATCATTTCCATCTCCGTAAGTCATAGATGCCAAATACTTGCAAGTCATAGACCATATTAGCAATGATGTGATAATTGCAAGTCATAGATGCCAAATGATTGCAGCATTTGTTCAAAGCAATTTTACTTTTATTCCTCCGTAAATCTAATTACTACCCATGGTTTAATTATGAGATTGAACATGGGAAGAAATATGGTCTCTTTCTTACCAGACTCCGTCCGTTAACAAAGTGCTGCTGCTTGTTTGAAGCGCAGTAAACTTAATGAGCATAAACGCTATGCAAACATCAAGTACAATGACCTTGTTGGCACTCATAAACTGCGTGCACATGTGTTTGTTCAGACGTCTTTACACATCTTTAGTGATCTGTTTTCCCGCGTGATAGTTTACCTGTTCTTATTTGATCCAGATTCCAAAACATGAATGCCCATTTTATGGCTTGTTTTTGCATATCTAGTTGCTTTCATAATGAATGCCATTTCTTCTTTTTCTAACCTAATCTGTATCTATAGATTGGACGTTTGGATTAAAGGAAGACTTCTTTCTTGTGTAGACAAGGCTTGTCGGAGAAGAATCTTTTGTTCGCATTGCACCTGCTATACCTGGTGTTGCTGATCGATCAACTGTGCATAATATCTACAAAGCGCTTGCTGGTGATAAAGGGGGAATCTCTTTTAGCATTTGGTCCTCATACATCAATAAACTTCTGAAGTAAGCATTTCATTTGTGAACTGAAAATCTGATTGTGGTTTATATTCCTTGATCAGGATGTTAATTGAGTTTGGAGAATGTGATTTGCATTTTGTTTTCTTTTACTGTTGGTTCCTCCCTAAGGAGGCTATCATATATCACAAAATATACATAACTAGTATTGATCTGAGTGCATAATCTGAAAGCAGCTTTTAAGTGAGATAATATTACAAAATACAGTATAATAAGAAAAAAAAATGTATAGCTATCATCATATTAGTACTCTATTATGTCCTCGCAATCAGAGACAAAGGAGGGCAAAAGCTTTGATTAGAGTGAAAATCCAAGAATAGTTACCGAACGAGGTCTTTTGCAAATTGGTGGAAGATTATGGAATGCAACATACAAATATGGCCAAGAGCA
The DNA here is from genome assembly GCF_026745355.1 of Beta vulgaris subsp. vulgaris. Lineage (NCBI taxonomy): Eukaryota > Viridiplantae > Streptophyta > Magnoliopsida > Caryophyllales > Amaranthaceae > Beta > Beta vulgaris. The sequence continues at coordinate 5,869,550 of NC_079210.1, forward strand.
AACTTTCCATGAACAAATTGGATATCCATCTCCACATCTTTAGTACGTTAATGTAAAACACATCAAATTTATCACAATAAAGTACTAAACTATAGTGGTGATTTGACATAGGGGATGATGTAGTTCATTTAGCAAGTTGTGGGGTCGACAGATTTCAGCTACAACATTGGCTCTCTGAAAGAAGCAGAGAGGTAATGTTCTGTGACACAAGCAGCAAGAAAATATGATCTAAATAAAGGAGGTAAGCCATGTCTTTACTTCTTTGAAAGATGAAAAGAGAGGGATCACGGTTTTAATTGATGAAGGCCAGGGATAGTATAGATTTGCAGCAAACCATTGTGCTTCATCAGGAGATATACATGCTTTGGAGCAATAGTGTCTACAACTCCTGGTTGTTGATGCATGTACTGATGTACACATGTTTTTGGTGATTTCCACTTAGGAAGATATTTCTGTCTGCCAGTTGGTGTGCGTACCATTTTATGGCAACTGCAAGGTTGAGTACTCTGTGAATGTCAAAGGTGCACCATTGACATTCGAAAGGCCCATTTTAGCAAGATATGCACTTATACAGCTACATACAATCAATCATAATGAACCATTCAGATTGGGGTACTAAAGCCTATGTTTTATTTCTTATTTGTAATTTATCTTCGTCTATCATGGTGGCATTGCATTTTAATCTTAGAGAATATTGAGATGAGTATAAAAGAGGGAAAAGACTGCAACAAAAGAAGTGATTGTGAGAACATTTTTTTTTTCTGCGAGAACATGTCTTTATTGAGCCTTGACTATCCTACTCGTACTTGAGTTTTTATGCCATGGGGAGGTATGTACTTGGGTGTATCATTGATGGACGGGGTGGGACTCATAGTTTGTAGTCTGGAGGAAGTGGATACTATTTGAGGTGTGGACAGGGGTCCGGGGACGGTTGTGTGTGCAGGAGGAGGGGAAATGCATCAGGGGCTGGCCACAGGCAGAACGTTCCTGCAGGTGGGTCGTGAAGTGTTCTGCCTAAGAAGAGAGCAGCAAGTATGTATTGTGGAGGGCTGAGGAGCCTGGTTTTGCCATTGTGAACCGCATCTATGCGTCGCCAGATTCCAGAATTGGGGAGGGAGAGAAAAATACTGTGGCTGTGGAAGGATGATTTTGCTGGTTGTACATAATCCCAAAAGGATAATTCAAGGCTTCTAGAGGAGAGGAGGAAGGACGTTGCGGTAGCAAGGGGAGGTTTTTACGGGGCAGTAGTATCTTAAATTCCTAATTCCTAAGTAAGAAGCTCATGTGTTATGATTGGAGATATCACTTCTGAAGGACTTACAGTTTACTCGGCAAAAGCCGACCCGATTAGGAGAAACTGATCAGATCTGCATCAAAAAAACCTATCTTGATTTGATACAATCGGAAGTATGATAATACCTTATAATTGAATAGACCCATTTGAACTTGATCCGAGTGACGGAAAGCTGAATATACCTGGACTTGAGCCTATCCAGAATTCGATTATTAAGGGATTGACAGATTGTTTCAACTTGGGAGTTTGTTACAACTCTGAAGATTCTTTATGTTCTTTGATCACTTCCTATTAGTCATTGTTTTTTCCGTTGGCAATGTATCAATTCTAATCCAATCCTTGACTGGGGCAGTTTATTGAGTGGGGGTTAGGGGGGGGGGGGGTTGAAGGATCTACATTTCATGCTTTCTGTATAAAGCCTTCATGTTAAATTTTTATATTTTTCAGATTATTCTTGCTTTCTAATGGTTGCTTGAGGTTAGATCATAAGCTCATTTGCTTTTGGCTGCTATAGTTGTTCCTCATCATCATGCTGCATTCTATAAGTTTAAAGGCCTTATATGGCTGGATGGGTGCTATCTCCTCGTGGAAGCTTAACTTCTATTGGGTTTCTGGACTTCGTGCAATAAAAAAGTGGAAGCACAGGGATGGCACTCGGGTTAAGAATGGAACTTCATTGGAGGCAATGAGGCATATAACTGAGGAGTGGCGTCACCACGCTAGTTTGAAAGTGTTGGGCCGCATAGTCGACAAGAACTGGCTCGACAACAGCACTATCACCCGTCTGGGCATGCCAACCCTGTTGCTCATGGCCCACTTAGAACGTTTTATGTGTTCATGGAAGCTTGTTCTTTTGGCCTAGTTTTGCAATGCTGCGTCCTATATCTGCCCACTTATTATTTATTGATGTGGCACTTCATATACCCAAAGAACTGATTTTTATACCGTACCACAGATACCTGACACATATTCTAAAATTGAAGAGAGAGGCTTAGAGAAAGCTTTAGAGTGAGATCTCTTGAGAGCTTTGTAATCATTTTTCATTTGGTCTGTTATTTCATAGTACATGGTTGGTTTTCTCCCAGAACTCATGGCCTATCTACACATAATCAAATAAGCTTAAATCAATTGAATGTTTTTTTACACAATTCTAGCTTATGAGACTGGAGTTTTGATTTAAATTTACATCATTTGGTGACTTATTGTATATGTTTTGTGTGCTTATAATTGCTGTAGAGTGCACAACGAAAGGAAATCCTATGAGTTTCAACTTCCCCACATGCCATCAGAGCAAGTTTTGTGTGTGGGTTCTAGTAGGAAGCAGCCTGTTCTTAAATGGGAAGGCAACATGGCATGGCCAGGAAAACTAACTTTGACGGAAAGAGCCCTTTATTTTGAGGTACTTCTATTTCATTGTTGGAACTAATCACTGTACAGTAATTTAGCAATGTTATGACCTCGGCACAATTCCAAATTTCCAGTTATATATGTTTCGTACTCCGTTTATAGAACATCTGCTATTTAGCCATTAGAAAAACTAAGGAAACATCCCGTTTGTGCAATACTTCCCCTGTCTTTGGGTGAAAAGGTTTGACTGAATTATAGGAGATTTAGTGAAGGAAACATGTGACAAGTTTTACTGAAAGGAGGGAGTATATGGAAGAAAAGTAAGACGAAATGTGTCCTTGTGCTATCAATAAATATCTTTATTGTCCCCTAATCTTATTGACTAGGTATACAAAGGGGGTTGATAGTTAGCTCAAGGAAGTTACTCTTATTAAAACTAAACATGATGGGCAAGGGAAACATAAGTCAAATAGCCTTTATTTGCTTATAGTTCAAAATAAAAGTACACATGGAGTTACAGACTTATAGTTGTATCCACTTGCCAGTCCTAGCACCATGCCCTCCTGCTTAATTATCTTCTATTTTTGTTGCTAAAAAGGTTGTAACTCAGTATACATTTCATCAAGGAATGGAATTCGTAAAAGCAGCCTACCCTTAAGTTAATAGCCTGAGCTCCAAAGTATATCACATGAAGTAGGACCCAGGAAATAAAAGCTAGGTCATTTGGAGAATGATACTCTAGCTTCTCCATTACATTGTAAAGAACTAACCTTTCTCCATTTTTCTATTGGACCTGAATTATATTTGCTTTTCCGTGATATCTAAAGAACTATTTTATCCATTCTTGTCTCTCTTGGAAGGAAAATAATTTTTTCCCTCAGCGTGTTAGTGGCCTTGACCACCTTGGTATCCCCATGGTTGGTTATGTTCACTTTGATTTGCAAAAACATTTCTGAACTAGAAGTGCTTTTTATGAGTTTAGATGTTGGTCATATGCACTTAAGGTGTCATTCATGCACAAAAGCTACAAGCTGCTTGAAAGTGCTTGTAAAGGAATTTGCTTGACCTAACATCACCATTGTTGGAGTTTGTGCACAGTCGTCTTATATTTCTCCAAAAGCATCTTGCAATACACAGGCACTGCATTATATCTTTTGAAATTTTATATATTGCAAGTCCTTTTTGAAAAGATTAGCTGCTTGCATCTGTTTGGCAGCCACTAGACTTTTCAAAGAGCAAAAAAGTTGAGAGATTGGATATTTCGGGGCACGATGCTCAGGTGAACAAGACTAAAGTTGGTTTATTTGGATCGGAGCTCTTTGACTCAGCTGTCTCTATATCTTCTGGTGAAAAGGAGTAAGCTTCTCCATGTTGCTTTTACCTGGTAGCTCTGTATCCTCCCTATGTTAAGTCATGTTTAAGTTTTGAGAATGATCTGCTTCAGTCTGTTTGTGAACTGTAGCCACTGTGGTACACGGAACACCATACTTCCAAAGAATAGAATTGCAATGATTATTGCTGCAAGAGTAATAATTCTCAGTATCTAGCCAATGCTACTATAAGTCATGGCCATTTTTAGGGATTTAGGGTGAATCGCCTACAAGAAATTTATACATAAATATATAAGGAAAATCTGGAGAAGACCGAATCTGATATATACTAGTTATGAGAACACCAACCCTATTTTAGAGTCCTTGTGTTTTTCTCTACCTGTTTGACTGTTTCCTTTCTATTTTGTGCTGTTATTCTATGCCCTCTCCCCCCCCCCCAATCAACAATGTTGGGACATTTATGTCTGGACAAAATTGGAGCAGGAAAGAGAGAACCAAATGAAAGATTTTTTTTTAAATCTCGAGGGGGAGGGGGACCTATATGTATAAGGGTTTTTTCATCAGTTTTTGTGGTATTGTATGAGATATTAAAATTTAGCGAAATTCCACCTGGTACTACTATACTTTGGACTTTTCCATTTGGTACCAAAATTATTTTTTGGATTCTACCTAGTACCACTATAGTTTGGACTTATTATTTACTGTAATATTCCGTTAAATAAAACATTAGTTTTGGGTTCTATAGGGTTAGTAGTTTGCCTCATTTACGTGCCTTGTATATCGAGAACGGTTCAGCTAAGGTTTGGGAGTCATATTTGTTCTTGTTGGTCAAAGTTGGAGTCGAAATTGGAGAAAAACGACAAGAACCTCGTTTTACGTGTCAGGAAATTCCTACTTTTTTTCTTTACCAAATTGGACCTTAAATTTGGCCGTTAGGGGCAAAAATGACTGCCAAAATCTTAATTATGCAAAATTAGACAAATCCCTAACCTTATTTAATCCCCAAACTAATGTTTTGTTTAACATAATGTTACGGTAGAGAAAGTCCAAACTACTGTCGTACCATATAGAATCCAAGAAAAAATTGGGTACCAAATGGAAAAGCCCAAAGTACAGTGGTACCAAGTGGAATTTCCATGAAATTTACTTATTTCCCGACCCTATTAAAAATGAGTTAATAGTACACAATTCTTCCTATTAATGAAATCTAAAAAAAATATTTGTCAGATGAGCATCCTTTCCAGTTTTAGTCATACTTGTCAGTTAATGTTGCTTTTGTCCATAAATCTAAATACGTCTTGGTATAGTGATTCTGTATCTCTCATATAATTAAAATTAGATTGGTATATCTTAGTCATATTGGGTGGTGTAGTGGCATAATTTGTGTCACATTAGTCAGATTATTTTATCTTGTTTGGTGGATGCGACTCAAAATTGTTTTCAGCATAAATATGCGTTCTCTTTTTTGGTGAAATTAGATGCAAACCGTGGGTGTTGGAGTTTATTGATCTTGGAGGTGATATGAGGCGAGATGTTTGGCATGCGTCAATGAGTGAAGTTATTGCTTTTCACAAGTTTGTGCATGAATATGGACCTCAGGAAGATGAGTTTGCTTCTAGCATTTATGGTGCTGACAAGGGGAAAAAAAGAGCTAAAATAGATGCTGTTAATAGTATCTCTAGACTTCAATCCCTCCAATCTATCAGGAAGCTACTGGATGAACCATTGAAACTTCTTCAGTTCTCATATTTAAAATATGCCCCTTATGGTGATATTGTTTACCAAACTCTTGCTCTGAACTATTGGGGTGGACGTGGATCACTAGTTCCGAAGTGGAAGAAAGTAAAAAGCCCTTATACAAAGAATGCTAGGTCCCTGGACGAGGCTTCTGAAGTAAATTACCATGTACATGACGTGGATGGAAGTGTGTATTTGAGCCAGTGGATGAGATCTCCAACCTGGGCGTCTAACAATTCTATATCCTTTTGGAGGAATGCACCACTCAAACAAGGATTAGTTCTCAGCAAAAATCTTATAGTTGGTGGTGCTTCCTTGACCGAAAGGGCAGTAAGAATATGTAGGGATAAAAGTAAAGTTATTGAAAAAACACAGGCCACCATCGATGCTGCTACCCTTGAAGGGATACCAAGTAACATTGACCTTTTCAAGGTCAGTCTACTTTCTTATGAACTAAAAGTTACATTTATCTTCTCTTTTTTCTTCTTTTTAACTGAAGTTGTGCATGCTAGGTCTCACTGCTTACATTTGCTATAGTAGAACTGTATAAGAAAGATGGGACCTTGAAACCTTGTCATGGAGAAGATTAAAATATGATTAAATGTTTTCAGGAACTTATCCTCCCTCTAACCAGTATGGTTAGGAGTTTTGAAAAGCTTAGACGCTGGGAGAATCCATATATGACAGTTGCTTTTCTTGGACTGGCATATGCTATTATATTCAGGTATTATATTTCCTAGTATTGGTAGAAGGAAGGACTTTGTGCGGTACTTTCATCCATATTCACTAATGAATAGTATTGGTTACTCTCATCAAAACCTTGTCAGAAACTTGCTGGCATATGTATTTCCAACAACATTGATGGTAGCAGCTACCATTCTGCTGTCACTGAAGGCACTAAGGGAGCAAGGTCGTCTTGGAAGATTCTTTGGGAAGGTTATTATTCGTGACCAGCCACCTTCGAACACAGTTCAGAAGATCATAGCTCTTAAGAAAGCCATGCGTGATATGGAGAAGTTCCTTCAAAATATCAATGTCACACTTCTAAAATTACGCACCATTGTCCTTTCTGGTCAGCCTCAGGTATGTGATGTGCACTTGAATTGTCTGTAGCTTTTCAAACTAAATAATATTTTTGTCGATTTAAAGGGTTTGACTGACTTTCAGTAAACATGTTTATTTGGTTTTGTTTTATTTCGGGTGGAGAAATTTCAGTTAGACAAGTCTTAGGAAAGACATAATGGTTAAGGTTATATCTAGATACTTTTACCTGCTTTTAAGGCAAGTCCTAGGAAACACAATGATTGAGGTTATATGATTATATCTAAAAACTTTTACCCACAATAAGACACGTCTTTGGACATGTGTAAACTGTAGTTTGTCTTTGTCTTATGTGTTCAATTTACCTGATTTTAGCTGTAGGTCATTAGTTAGGAGTCGGGAGAATGAATTTGTGGTCATCACTGTCTTAACTTGTCATTCTGCCTTAGTTTATTCCTATTAAATATTTGTTGATAAATTGCTGCGCGTCCTACATAACTGAAACCACAGTATGCATTTGCATTTGTAGTGGCATCAGGAGAGTTAACAAACAATATAGGCACCTCAGAGTACAAGCCTCCCACCTAAGGACTCTTAGGTCTTATTAAATATTTGATGATAAATATTGGTTTATTCCTATTAAATATTTGTTGATAAATTGCTGCGCGTCCTACATAACTGAAAACACAATATGCATTTGCATTTGTAGTGGCATCATGAGAGTTAACAAACATTATAGGCACCTCAGAGTACAAGCCTCCCACCTAAGGACTCTTAGGTCTTATTAAATATTTGTTGATAAATATTAGTTTATTCCTATTAAATATTTGTTGATAAATTGCTGCGAGTCCTACATAACTGAAAACACAGTATGCATTTGCATTTGTAGTGGCATCAGGAGAGTTAACAAACAATATAGGCACCTCAGAGTACAAGCCTCCCACCTAAGGACTCTTAGGTCTTTTCTGTGGAAATTGATTACTTATGCACTAACACAATAACTCTAATTAAGTGGGAGGACAAGGGGAAAGAAGTTGGTGAATGAATAGAATTATTTAGGAAAAATCAACACATATAATCCCAACTGTTGGGATATCGAAGAATAATGGTCCGATCTATTAAAGTGTTTGCCAATAATCCCAACTATGTACTTATTTATAAAGATGGTTCCCTAACCTTTTTTTTTTGTGGAATCTCTGGTGAAGCTTGCTGCTGATGTGGCAATTATAGTCAAAAAGGGATTTGTTAGGAGCGAAAAGAGTTTAAAGGGAAGATGTAGAATCACGTATCCAGTTAATCTATCCCACCTAACTATTATTACGCACAACTAAAGCAGACTTACTTAGTCATCCATGTTTTCCTTTTTCTGTTTTGTCTTACCAATATCACTCGTACTATTATTCAGCGGAACAAAATCAACTTCCCAAGCATGGAGCAAATTTGTGAACACCTAAGAGTTTTTTGCTTTCAACAGATGGCGACATTAGAGATTTATACTTTCTCCATTTTCTAATAGGTGTACTAAAGGGATTGGCACCTTTGGCAATGTACAACTTTGAGCATTAATAACTTTAATCATGCATAAGTAATTGCTCATATTTCGGACTATTAATGTTGATTTTCTCCCATTTTTTAACATTGTTAAGCGAATTAGGGGGAGTTCAGAAAGAAAACAACTACATAAACGTAAGTAAAATCAGAGATTGCCCGATAGATACATCATAATCATAGAAATTTTTTCTCCCGAACGGATTTTCCTCCTGGATGCTGCCATGGAAAAAGGCATGTTAGTCCTTCCAAGAGATATATCAAGAAACAAAAAGAAATGGGTATGGACTTCACCACTATCCGAGCCCTAAGTGTTCTTGAGTTAAGCTTTCATGCGTCGAATTATTTAGACTGATGAAGAAGACTTCCACTAAGTAAATATGTTTTTGGAAGTGTATCCTAATGAGAACTATTTGACAGATGATTTTGAAGTTTTGTAAAATAAATCAATTGAAAAGAATTCCTGATGATTGAAAAATTGCTTTAGACATATGTTGTCAGAATCCTCTAGATGATTCTGGCCTTGATCTAATGGAATGTTTAGGCCCTTGTTGGTACTTGACATTTCACATCTCTTCTAATTCTTTGACATGAGAAGCTTCTTAACAAATTGCCAACCGTTTTGACCTAACCATCTAATCTTATACTCACTCAACAATTTGCTGTTTCTTATCTGCTATAGGAAAGAAATTCTTTGTAATGGTCTATATTGATAGGAGAATGTGGATGGAAAGAGAGAGAAGGGAAACGGAGGGTTTGTTAGTTTCTTGTCTGGATACAACATGGTGGAATAAGAGGCATGAATCATAAGGTGTTATTCCCTCCTCTATTAATAAACCAAATTGTGAAGGTAAGAATTCAGGCGAAATTTCTATCTACATTTTCCAAGCTGTAGAAGACCACAATCATGAGTGCGGAACTTGTTGCTGATGCCCAGAGACCCAAGGAAGCGAAACAGATTTTTCCTATTCTATATGATCTCTTACTAATGAACTGGAAAATATTCCTCCCTAAAAAACAAATATTTGCTTGTACGTAATATATTCTATATTAATACTTTCTTCTGGTCCAATTACCCATTGTACTGAAAGTCTGAAACCTTACAAATATGAGTGAACGCTTGCCTCACTTGACCAATACCTGAATCGTCAAGATTTACGATTCTATATTAGCTTGTATGCAAATAACTCTTCCAGAAATGAGTCAGAATTTAAAATTTAGGCAGTGAATGGAGTATTTCCTATCTAATTATACAATTCAAGTGCATTGTAGAACCAGCAATATCCAGTAATCAAGTTTGTGGAGACCGGTCCTATGTGATTTTTGTGTAATTATTATTGAATTTTCTGTATGATTCGCTTGCCAATTTTGGGCATTGCTTCATCCATCTTTCTGTAATATTTTATTGATGTTTTCCAGATAACTACTGAAGTTGCTCTAGTTCTTCTATCGTCTGCAACGATCCTGCTTATTGTCCCTTTCAAGTATGTTCTCTCTTTTTTAATATTTGATACATTTACACGTGAACTCGAATTCCGGAGGGAAATGGTTCTAAGGTTCAAGAAATTGGTGAAAGATCGTTGGGAAACTGTGCCTGCTGCTCCAGTGGTAGTACTGCCATTTGAGAATGATCAAAAGGGCCCAATGCATCAAACCAACAAATTGGAGGCACAAGAGAAATCAGAGTGAAGGTGAATAGGTAATTCCTAAATGGATGTCCTAACCTGTCTTCCCCCTCTCCGCTCCCCTCCCCTCCCCTCCCCGTCTTGCCTTTTCTTTTTCCCTAATGGCATTGAGCTCCAAAACTTATAGGTAAATGGTAACTCACTCTTTTATGGGAAATTCTCATTCATAGCCCTATGTTTCGGCTATTTATATTTGGTAAATAAGAAAATGACTTATTCAATGAAATAACCCTATATTTTTGTTTAATCTACTACATGACTCTAGTGATAAAATTTGCTAAATATTTTCGTTAATTATGATCTTTTGAGGTTAATTAAGGTTGTGTAATTTCGTTAGGACACAAAATGACATAAGCAAAACCTAATCTCGTAAAAAATAATCATAAACTTGGGCAAAAATTAATTCAAATGGCCATTTATTAGTGTTGTATCGTTTTGTGTTATTCTTTGTGTTGTTTTGTGGTCTAATGAAGTTACTTTAACATTAATGAATCTCAAAAAAGTGTGTAATTAATAAAAAAAAAAAATTGTATCATTAAGTTCACACTTTAGAACAAAAAATAGTTTAGGGTCATTTGATTTAATAAATTTTTTGTCTTGGTTAGCAGTCGAATTGCCAAAACACAGGGCATCCAATTAGAATTTCTCCTTTTACCATTATAGTTCACGTTGCTTTGGCTTTTTATGAACTGACTTGGGCTGGTGAACAACAAAAGTTTTATTGACCAGATGTCCCTATAAGAGTGAGCAATCAGGGCCTTTCACTGAGCTAACTCTGCAAAAATTTCCCCCTTTTTTGTTGCTCCTCTTTTCTGTCAACTAATCATTGAAAATAGAGAAAGCATCACGATCCACCATCTCCGATGAAGTGCCTCCATTCCTTTCTTAAACCCCAATCTGATGCAGGCTAGCTGCTGATCATGACAAGTGCACACAGTTTTGGTCCTTAGGATTGTCAAAGTATGAACAGATATGTGCATGCATGCATTTTGAGGATTTTTATGCTTCTATTGACTGATAACATGAAACTTTTATGTTTGTCATCCTTTGCCTTGAGCTGATATAGATAAATGCTTTTCAACCAGATTTTACCTCGAACACAGGATGTCACAAATCACAATGTAGTCTGATACATTGCAGCAAGTAAATTTGCTGGCGGGATCATCATAAGCATAGCTATATGCTGCAGGACAAATTTTCTTGAATATTTTGGAATAGATTGTTGTCTGAAAAGATGGTGGTTTTCCATATATACCCCTGCGGTTGTACTCATCAATCCTAAAGTAATGCCAAGCACTCGAGAGGCAATAGTTTTTCCATGAAGCTTAACTGCAATTTCTGATGGACAATCGTCCTTCGAGTCTCCACCGCAACTGACAGTGTTGTTCTCTGTCCCATCAAGCGACATAACAATCATTAGTAAGTTGAAACTCCCAACAAGGCTGACGTCAAAGAAGTCTAGTGGTCCTTGGTGAACTCTGCTATTGTTGCTGGTTGTTGCTCAGGTGTGGAGCATTTGAGGGAATTGCCACAGCTACCTTGTTTGGCAGGCATGGTACCATTTCCAGTGGTGTCAAATGAGCTGCCTGTTCAACCAATTATTCGCCCATGCCATCCAGGTGGAGCAGTTATAACTTATAACTGATGATCGTCCCAGATTCAAGATAAAAGCTGTATAGCTAATACTTTCACTTGGTATTATTCCTGGCCATACCTTCTCTTTGCAACGGTTTGCTATACCGAAGTTTGTGCTCTCCGAGGATCTTTTTAGCATAACCTTAAAGTTGTTGTGATCCTTCTTATTTCAGAATATGATACCTTGTAAAAATGATGTTTGTTCCGGGCAATATATAAAAAGGAAGTGAAGTTTTTGAAATTATTACATGATTGTGTGATTGTGTGATAATAATTATATTTAGTTAACAATCTTTGAGTCTCGTTTTCTATGCATGGTGCTTTAAGAAGGGTAGAGGTCTTACCTGATATGATTGTGAATTTGTGGTGATATGCAGCTAACTTGATTTTACTCCGTCAATGACTGTTCCTTTAATTATTTTTGTTTTGTTGATATTTTTCCCTTCTACATTTTGTAACGTGCCAGATACCAAGTTCTGGAATAAAAAGTAGAAATTTGTAGTTCGAAAAATTTCACATAACCAAAGATGGAGAATAAGAGTGATCACCCTCTATACCCCTACTGCCCCTACAACGAACAACATTAAACACTACTTTAATAAAGTAAAGATATAAGTGTTCCGGTCTTTTTATTGTGAAAGACACTATTATGTTAACAAAGATATATTCAAAATGTTCGAACTTTTTCTACTCATGCAATGAGAGAAATGGACGATCAGAATTCGTCCACAGTATATGTGTGTTCTATTCACCTTAATAAAAGTTGCAGGAGAATAAGTTTTAATAAATTCACTTGGGATCAATTCAAGAAATATTAGGTTCAAAGTACCCACACCCCTATGGCCTATACCATAAGAAGGGAAAGTACTCCAAAAGTTGACATAGACAAAGATGGGGAAAAAAAAAATGCAATCAACAACCCTGACTCCTCTACAATAAAAGCTCAAAGAATCATATGGGAAGCTCACCAGAGAACCTTACATGAAAAACAATGGCTTCAAAGATTTTCAACTACTTTTTGAGCTTGTACATCCTTGAGTTTTTGTTTGTGTCTGCTCTTTTATCAGCTCACTCATCACCCTCATTCAATTTCGAAAAGTTTCATAAAGATTGCATAAGATTTAACTCAGAGATTGGAGTTCATCTTAATGCAATGCTTGATGTAGAAGGGTCATTTATTAAAATGACTCAACCCTGGAACTTAAGTGTTGGTGTTGTGACATACAAGCAACCCATTAAACTTATGGAACATAATAATTTCACAAGAAAAGGGTCTTTTAGTACTCATTTCTCATTCTCTATGTCCCCTGGAAAGAATGATTATGGAACTTTGTTTAGGCTGAGCCTAAACGGGTACCTCTCGAAACATTTGACAAGGGCTTTTGTGGCGGTCCAAATAGACACAAACTATGATCCCAAGTTTGGTGATTTAAATCATGTTGCAATCCTTGTGAATAGACCTGCAGCAGTTAATAGAGTTGCAAACAGGTATGTGAAGTTGGAGCTGAATACTGGGAAAAGATTGCAGTGCTGGCTGGATTATGAGCGAGCTCGAAACAAGTTGAAGTCAGGATTGCTAAATGGGGTAAGAAAAGGCCTGTTGATCCCATGTTATGTTGCCCTATAGACTTGTCAGAAATGTTTAACACTCAGAATGTTTATCTATCATTTATGTCCTCTAGTGGACTCTCCACTCAAATATGCAACTTATACTCATGGAGCTTCGAGTCAAGGTGATTCGAGTGAGCTTATGCTTGGTTTGAGTTTAAGTCTGAATGCCTGATGGTTCTGAAGAATGTCTGTTCAAGCTGTGGTATATGAATAAGTGAAGTTCGAGTACCTGGAGTAGGTGTAGTTTTTAATGTCCTATTTTCTTGTTAAGTTGTTGTGTGATGTAGTGTCTGTGCTATGATTGTATGGTTCTGGACTGCCATCCTGTACTTCACATTAAGATGGGACGCAATTAATTCGATTAAAATGTTAGATTGTAATGTTGTTAACTGATCAGCCTTGTCTTTAAAGTTTGAACGTCTCTATCAAGCTTTCATTTCCATGTATGTTTTGGATGCCATTATTTCTACTCCTTTATCATGCTTCAGGTCATCAGATTGTGCCTGTGTCTGACATGAGCTTAGTTCTCTGTCCATTGCAATCAACAACTTTCCTTCATTCTAAACCACTTTGCTGTCATTTGGTACTGCAAGAAAATGGCAAATAGGCCACTTATATAAGATCGGAGAAGAGGTACAATAAATATCTGATTGACAATGACGATCAAATTTGAGATTTAATATTCATGGCATGTATTATACTAAGAACAGACCATGTCGTGCAGATTTGACTATCCGTCAGTTAAACACTTCTACTGTTGTAAAGCCAACTTGGAAATGGGAGCCAAAGCCTATCATAGTTTGATAAGAGGTCTCATTGACTTTTAATAAACATGGCCCTTTGGTTTAGCCACTTCTAATGCTCGTAAAAGCTGAGCTTACAGGCCAGTTTCTCGAAGCTGCTAGAAAGCTGGAGACCGGTATCTGTTATTCCTGATCTTCTAATTTAACTTCGGTGGTGTTTGTGTTTTTTTGAACCAGGGAAAGAACTTTTGGCTCAGTTAGATATATAGGTACTCGTTCATATACTGTCTCACTAAATTCTTGTAAAAAGATTATGAGATCAGTGCATTGTAATGTCACACTTTTGAATAGAATGCATATTTCGCGTTTTTGTGTACCAATCACCCCTAGAGAATATTAGACTTATGTCTCCAGGCGCAGTAAGTGTACTTTGGTAGAAAACAACCTTTAGTTGGGCTTCGTAGTTCGTACCATACTAGACGCAATGGTGTTTTTACATTCTGGAGGACAAAGCTTACTATGATATATGGAGATTTGCCAGTAGCCTTCACACAATGTGTGATTATTTGTTTTGTTGTCTGCATACGCGAGTGGGGAGTCGGGAGTCCCATTTCATCTGTTACTTGTGCTGTTGGTTCGCTGGAATCTCCGCATGTCAGAACTTCGATGTAGCCAGATATTATACTGGTTCTGTCGCGCTGAAAACATTTTCTCCCTTCTTTTTCTATTCACAAAGGGCGTTAGTACGGTTTTTCTTCAAGCTGAAGATAATAAGGTCTTCTTCTTACATTCAGCTGATATAGCTGCCGTGTCAGTTGTCATCTAGGATCAAGAGAGATGCAAAGTTAATTGTTCATTCTCATATGCATGTTTGCATTCCTAGAAAAGATGTAAGGGAAATTTAGCATAGTGTAGCTTTTGATAGAGTATAAATCTAATCCTGGGACATCAACCATTAACTTAAGCTTTTGGTTGAGTTGGTCCTTTAACATGGTATCAAGAGCCAGCGTGACAAAAAAAGGTCACGGATTCGTGGAATATTTAGCGCTAGGTATGAAGGAGACCTGTGCTGCATCCACACTTCAAACCCAAAGGACTCTTGCGTGAGGGGGTTTGATAGAGTATAAATCTATTCCTAGGACTTCAACCATCAGCTTAAGCTTTTGGTTGAGTTGGTCCATTGACAGTTTTTTATTTTGCTATCTGTTATAAAAGATTCATCTTTGTAACCTTTTTTAATTTGTGGAATGATACACCATTTCTGTTTTTCCAAGCGTTGATGATTTAATCTCCCATTAACTCTGTACTCTGGCTTAGCTTAATGTTATGCTGCAGTGTTAGCCCAAAAACAAAACCGAAATAATAAATGGTTGATGGGGGTTCTAAAGCCATTTCTAGTGCTCGTTTAAGTAAGATTATATTGAACATTTTAATTAAAACTGATTGAACAAATAACTAGTATGAAAATCAAGACATATTTGCTAACTTGATTTTACTCCGTTCATGTGATTGTCCCTTTTACATTTTGTAACTGCCAAACATCAAATTGTAGAAAAAGCAATAAAGGAGTTAAAAACAAATTCAACCTAACCAAAGATGGAAATATGAATGTGAAGATAACTATCTATTAGCTAGAGACTATTATAATAAACTAGATATGATTCAAAATAGTAATATTCATTACTCATATGATATAAAGAGTAATGGAAGGCTAAAATTCGAGCACAATATTTTAGACCACCATCATTTTGATTGAGATGTTTGCTAAGTTTTACTAAAGCTGTCCAAAAGTTCAGATAGCCAAAGATGGGAACAAAATGCAATAAGCAACCCCAACTCACTACGATAAAGGCTCAAAGAATCCAAGGAAAGCTCACAAGAGAACCCCCACATGAGCAACAATGGCTCTAAACATGTTCAAGTACTTTTTCAGCTTTTGCTTCCTTGTGTTCTTGTTTTTAGCTGTTCGTTCATCAACTGACTCATTTCATTTCGAAAAATTTGATATGAATTCGGAAAAATTTAACTCCGAGATCATGATTCATCTTGATGCAACATTTGATGTAGAAGGGTCATATATAAAAATGACTCAACCCTGGAACTTAAGTGCTGGTATTGTGACATACCAACAACCCATTAGGCTCACAAAAAAAGGCTCTTTTAGCACTCATTTCTCATTTTCCATGTCTTCTGAAAGAAATGAGTATGGTATTATGTTTATAATGAGCTTAGAAGGGTATCTCTCGAAGTATTTTACGAGGGACTTTGTGGCGGTCCAACTTGACACGAATTATGATCAAGAGTTTGGTAATGTGAATCATGTTGGAATTTATGTGAATAGACCTGCATCAGTTAATAGGGTTGCTCATAGTGTTGTGAAGTTGGAGCTGAATAGTGGGAAGAGATTGCATTGTTGGGTTGATTATGAAGCGAGCTTGAAACAAGTTGAAGTCAGGGTTGCTAGATGGGGTGAGAAAAGGCCAGTTCATCCCTCGTTATATTGCCCTATAGACTTGTCAGAAATGTTCAACACCAAGAATGTTTATTTAGCATTTACTTCCACTAGTGGATACTCCAATCAAATATGTATGCTATACTCGTGGAGCTTCGAGTGAAGGTAATCAAGCGAGCCTATTATATTGTCAAGTGCTGACTGACGAATGTGGTATGATTCAAATAAATTAAGCGACAGTTGGAAGTGTTTTAGTACTGAATTGTTGTGTGATATAAGTTAGTATATCTTCTTCCGTTTAGTTTTTGTGTGTTCGCTGTGCGTTTTAGCCTGTAGGTTCTAGACTGCCATCATGTATTCACTGATATATGGGATGTAATTGGTTCGATTAAATTGAAATAGGCTTGTAATGATGTTAATTAATAGTAATACAGTAGTTAATATTTGGGTGATTGATGATCCATTGTTGTAAATTAGTCCTTACATTCCACGGCTTCAGCAAATACAAGGTTGCATCATCTGCACAACTCAAAGTTCACAGCCATAACTCGAAAACATACATTTGTTCACACTATTCCTCATTAAGTGATTATACATACATCCTAGTTACTTTTCACTTTCCAGGAACGAAGTTGGTGGCAAAGGCCCAGGCATTGTTAGCCACTGGGTCAGCAAGGTGGTCTGAGAGGTTCTCAATGGGACCCTTTCCAGTAACAATAGCTTGCACGAAGAACCCGAACATGGAGAACATAGCCAATCTTCCGTTCTTGAGCTCCTTAACCTTGAGCTCAGCAAAGGCCTCTGGATCATCTGCCAAACCAAGTGGGTCAAAAGCTCCACCTGGGTAGAGCTTGTCGAGCCCTTCACCCAATGGCCCACCACCAACACGGTAGCCCTCGATCAAACCCATAAGGACTACTTGGCTAGCCCAGATAGCAAGGATGCTTTGGGCATGGATCAGGTTTGGGTTGCCTAGGTAGTCAAGTCCACCTTCCTGGAAGATTTGTGATCCAGCCTTAAACCACACAGCTTCGCCGAATTTGACACCGTTTTTAGACAGGATTTCAGGGAATACACATCCCAGGGCACCAAGCATTGCCCACCTAGAGTGGATCACCTCGAGCTCACGGTTCTTAGCGAAGGTTTCAGGGTCTGCTGATAGTCCAGCAGTGTCCCAACCGTAGTCACCAGGGAACTCTCCAGTAAGGTATGATGGGGTCTGCTCTGAGAAGGGACCCAAATACTTGGGACGGTCAGGACCGTACCTGCATATCAGTTCCAACATATGTTATTTACTCATTCACCATATAACTAATTAACTATTCCTGGGATTTTTGCATTGGAATTTCAACTTATTAGAAAACTGAAGAGCATGTAATTATGTATGATTTTTAACTTATTAAAGGCTGTACAATTATGTAGTTGATTTTATTTTTCAATGGAACATGTATTTTGTGAAATGTGGCTTGTTACATGTAATTTACTATGGAAATAATCTTCCAACAAATGTATAGATTGAAGTAGCAAGCATATAACTCTGTTTCAATATGATGTGATTTTTTCACTTCTTCCTCCATGATTAGTATTAAAAGTTTATATCACAAGAGCTACTTGCAAGTTATAAGATCATACTAACTATTGTCGTGTAAGTTGTTATTAGCAACTGTTAGCACATCTAGAATAGTTTATACTCCTTATGTCTTCAGATAATTATCATGTTTGTCTTTTACAAACTTTAATGTACTACTTTAACGACCAATATCTTTCGTTACATATTAGTAAAACTATCAAAGTTAGTAGATATTGAAATTATATATTGAGAATTTAGAGCAGTTTAGATGGTTTGGAAAGAACTCCCTCTAATTTTTTTTCAAGACTGTCTCAAATACTTTACTCATTTTCTTACATGGGTTGAATCCACTTAATAAAATCTAAATCCAACCAATACCCTATTACTTTAAATCAATCTATATGAATATGTTAGAGATATGAGATATAATCAGTATCGGAAACATATATTTTCCGATACTGATTATATCTTATATCTCTAACAGAATAACATGAAGTATTAATGAGCTAGTATTGTATATCTTGTACAAGAACTTACCATATGCTTTGAGGGGCGCTCTTGACAGTGCGACGCATCGAAGCACGGCCTCCGTTGCCACCGAACTTGCGGACGAGCTCATTCTGGGGCTTCAAGATGGTCTGCCCAGCAAATGCAGATTGTTGGATAGTTGAGGTTGCCATGCCTTCTACCTTTTTTTTTTGTTTTTCTGTTTTTCTGGTTTGCTGGTATGGGTTATGTAAGCTGGTGGTTGCCTTCAAGTGATTGTAATTCTTAAGGGCCAAGAGTGGGATTTTATATAGTAATGTGGGTTATGAATTAAGATGTGGATGAGGAAAAATACACATCACTACTATCCTATTGGTCATCATCCTGATGTGTAGATTTTCCTCGTGGATTTTTGAGTGATAACTGATAAGAGAGGCTGATTTTTGGCCATCTAGGATTGCAAGATTTTGTTGCTGGATATTTTTTTGTAGGGTTAATCTAGGCCACAAACTATGTAAACAATCAGTTGCCAAGTTGGAATTACTTTGGATAGCTTATTTTATTTTTTAATTTTTTTAGATTTTTGTCCATGATCGATATATGGCCAACTTTAGGCGTTTGGTTCATTTAGTGATATGAGTTTGGAATCAGCAATGAAATCAAGGTGTTATAGGTTCAGAACTTGATACCTAATACCATGTGTTTGGTTTCATTTGAAATTAAAATATTTTCATTTATTTGATACCTAAAGGTATTGGTATGAGTCATACTTGATAAGTACATATTCTAACATTATTTAGTTGCATATTAGAGTGCATTTTCATGTAGCATTAGAGCATCTACATTGTATTTTTGCATATTTAGGTCCCATTTTATAAGATATTGTGCTTTCACGAGTTGTTTGGTATTTTAATGTAATTTCAGGTACTTTGGACTCCTTTTTGAGGACATGATGATTGTGACACTTGTGTTACCTTCAAAACGATATATTACATGCTCAAAACGGATTGGAATTGAAGAAGATATAAAGGACTTTGTGCATGTACTTGTGAGAAATATGACACATTTGCACCATTATACCCATAACTTTTGACACAAAAATGATAATAAGGTGATTCTAAATGGTTTGAAAACTATACTTGAATAGCTTTTCAATGATATATTACATGCGTCAAATGGAGCTATGTATCAAAAGTTATAGTTGTTCGAAGTTGAGTTGAGAAATCCGACGATTACAGGGCAACACGTCCGTGTCAATTTTGAGTTTTGACACGTCCGTGTCCTTTTGATTTACAGTAGCTTATTTTCGTATACTACTTTTTATTGTTACACGTCAATGCGTTTTGCGAAGCCGATTTTATTATTTTATAAAGTTATAAATACTCTTTTATTTGTTTAATGACGGGATAGTATTATTATATACACTTTTTTAGGATTTCTAGAGAGAAGTTAGAGAGAAAAACTTGTAGATCTTCATTTTTCTTCAAGAATCAACCTTTCTTTGATCATTGATATTATTATACTAATAGAGAGTCTTTTATTTATAGATTGATTAGTATAGTTCATTCGACGATCATTGATATTAATCTCCTTTAGTCTTACCATTATTTAATGGCTAATCATAGAACAACTTTCTCTTTGTGGGATCGACTCTGACTTACTCTACTACATAGTTAGGAGGATTAGTTAGGTTATTTATTTTTGTTAGGTGCGCGCACGTCTATCAATACCCACCTCCTCCCTTGGGTTTCTAAACCTCATACTTTATGAGCTTCAGTTATGGGTTTTAAATTTATCAATTTATTAAACAAACACTAGGTATGAGTTTTGCTCATTCTAAACCCATACCTCATACCAGAATCATATGGACCAAATACTCCCTAGAGGTTATCCTACTTTATATGTAATACTTCATCCATCATAAAATAACACACATTTTCCTTTAATGAGAGAACTTTTAGTGAGAAGTGTGTCTAAGTATATGCAAATACTACATATACTTCCTCTGTTTTTTTTTTATTCCACCATTTGTTTTTGCACTATCCATCAACCAACTTTATTGTTAACCTATCTCGCATCATTATATAAGAAAAAACATAGTCAAGTGAGGTATTAATAAATTCGTCTCAATGCAAGGATTTCAAATACTATGCACATTCATAGATATTGACATTCTCGCCAAACGTGAAAACGATATGGTGCAATTAAAAAAAGAGTTTTTGCGGGGATATAGCAGGGTATTAAATCATTTTGTGGGGATATACCAACCTAAATTTAAGTTTTTTTTAAAAGGTACCAAAAACACTATTTCTAACGAGAAATTCAAATTTTCGACCTTTGACTTGCTTAATTATTCTTTGTATAGTGCGTGATATTCAATTGCTTCTATTACATTCATTTTCCTCCAACTTCCCCACTGTCAATTTGTGGCTCACTTGCGAGTTCCTACAAAGTCAAAGGCTGGAAAATTGACTTCCTCGCCGAAAATCGTGTTTTTAGTACCTTTTAACAAAATTTAAATTTAGGTTGGTATATCCCTACAAAAAAAATTAGTGAGGTATATCGTCACAAAATATCCTATTATCCTGGTATATCCCCACAAAAACTCCTAAAAAAACCCACAAATTCTTATATGAGGCCGGCCACACGAGAAGTTACAGATGTGGCCGCCTGCGCGACACGCTGTTAGCCCGTCAGCTCATTTTCATCTTACTCGTTTCTCATTGTAATCGAGTTTTTAACCATACGTTGGAAAGCTATCGAGCCAGATTTTCATCTCCAACTGAAATCTTATCAAAATATTAAGTGTGCTGTGAGATATGACTTTTTGAAATTAACCCTTATGCACAAACACTTATAAACAAATGGAGTTACTCATATGAATAGATGGAGTTACTCTTATGACCAAATGGTGTTACTTGTACGAGTATGTGGTTAATTTTAACAATAAAATGTGTCACTCCTATAAAGAAATGTGGTTACTCTTATAAGCAAATGCGGTTACTTTTGTGAACCTTTGGGGTTACTCGTATGATTAAATGAGGTTACTCGTATAATTTATTGAAGTTACTTGTAGAAATTAATGAGGTTACTAGTATGAATTAATTGGGTTACTCATAAGATTAATGAGGTTACTCATAGATTAAATGACATTACTAGTATGAATTAATTAGGTTACCCATATGATAAAAATGGGGTTACTCATATAATGAAATGGGATTACTTTTGTGAACAATTGGGATTACTTGATCAAATAGGATCATCATATGATTAAATAAGGTTAATATTGTGAACTAATGAGGTTAGTCGTATGAAAAAACGAAGTTACTTTTGTGAAGAAATGAGGTTACGAAATAGTTTATATTTTTTATGAATGAATGAGGTTACTCTTATAAGCAAATGCGGTTACTTTTGTAAACCTTTGGGGTTACTCTTATGATTAAATAAGGTTCCTCGTATGAGTTATTGAAGTTACTTGTATAAATAAATGAGGTTACTAGTATGAATTAATTGGTTTACTCATAAGATTAAATTAGGTTACTCATAGATTAAATGACATTACTAGTATGAATTAATTGGATTACTCATATGATAAAAATGGAGTTTGTGTTTTTTTTTGTTGAAAATAACATTAATTCATTAATTCATTGATTCAAAGTCATACGACATCTACAATAGAAGTAGAAACTAAACAAATACATATCAAAATGAAATAAATACAATTCTAATATGCTAAAACCACGATCATTGAGTTGATTTAACACTTCTGAAATCTGGTATTTCACATCGATGTCTGATGCAGCCTTCTGCAAGGGGGTCTATCGATCTTTTGTAGTTTTGAAGTAGAACTAGATTTAATTCAAGTGATTGTAAATGAAGTCTTGACATCTGTTGCAACTCCGCACAAATTTCGATCAACAAATCAATATTTTGAATTACACAAAAACCCAAAAATAAAGTCTCCAAACTCTCATATGGAGAGATATAAAACCCAATATATGGGTAGATATAGCAAAATACAAGGATACAAAAACTCTCCATCAGAGAGACTAAAATTTATTAGAAATATAAATATAAAAAACTAGTAACAAAAGGAGAAAAGGGGGCTTACCACCGCCCAAAAGGGTGGTGGTAGCCCCTAAATTAAAAAGTAGGGTTTTGTGAGAGAAGAGAGAGGAGAGAGAAGACAGAAATAAAAGGAGAAAGAACCATTAAACAGTTCTATGATCTTCATTTGGCAAATGGCAATCTACTGATAAAAATAGAGTTACTCATATAATAAAATCGGTTTACTTTTGTGAACAATTGTGAGGAAGCAGATGGATGAGTAACCCCATTTTATTATATGAGTAACCCCATTTTTATCACATGAGTAACCCAATTATTTCATTCTAGTCATGTCATCTAATCTATGAGTAACCTTATTTAATTTTATGAGTAACCCAATTAATTCATACTAGTAACTTCATTCATTTATGCAAGTAACTTCAATAAATAATACGAGTAACCCCAAAGGTTCACAAAAGTAACCGCATTCATTCAATTCACAAAAGTAACTTCGTTCTTTCATACGAGTAACATCATTAGTTCACAATATTAACCTTATTTAATCATATGATAACCCTATTTGATCAAATAACCCCAATTGTTCACAAAAGTAACTCCATTTTATTATATGAGTAATTCCATTTTATCATATGAGTAAATCAATTAATTCATACTAGTAATGTTATTTGATCTATGAGTAACCTCATTTAATCTTATGAGTAACCCAATTAATTCATACTAGTAACCTCATTTATCTAAACAAGTAACTTCAATAAATCATACGAGTAACCTCATTTAATCATACGAGTAACTCCAAAGGTTTACAAAAGTAAACGGTATTATAGCCTCATGTTGGGGTTTTATTTCAATACCGCAAGTGAGCGTTATTATAGCACATACGTGTGAAACTCGGGGAGGTACAAGATTAAACACTAGTTGATTTTTTACTACGAAATAGATACACAATCCAAATATCAAGAGAAATCTATCTATGCAACTAATAGCTAAACTAGTAACAAAACATAACTTACATCCCAGTTATTAAGTTATTGCTTAGGCGAGTGATGGGTTTTAGAATAGTAGCGCAAGTGCATGATGTTTATTGTATCAAATACTTAGTAAATACGGATCTATCCTCATGGAGAGGAATTCTACAGATTGATGCTTAATTATTTAACTATTTAGAGAGAAATGTTGTTGAATGATTAATAACTAAGCTAAAATAACTAGTATAGATCAGATCACAAGAGATGAAAATTTATCAACTAATTAAAAATTTAGGGCGTTCGATCGGTCCACCATGCTTATACCAATCAGGACGGTTCAGACAACTAGTAATACTTAAGTATAAGGTCGAGCAATTAGAGTAGGCGTTAATCTTATGGTCGGGTCTTAACACTCTCAAGTCAACATATGCAGTATGGTCACATCACATAATCAGACTCACTAGTGTGTTCTAGGCCTCTAAAAGTAAGATCTTGGTCAATACAAACAATTTTATTAGCCAAAAACAATTCATAAAATTGAACACTAACATAAATCTCAAATTAAATTAAATCACGCTAGAATTCCTCTAACCACAATGTAATTACTATAGAAATCAAGAATAATATATCATGGCATAAACATAGCTTCCCTCACTAAGCCCAAGAGACGAATCTACTCACTCATGCCAAAGACAACAAAATCAATAACTATTGAAATATTCATACTTTAAAGCAATTAAAAGTAATAAAAGACAAATACTTGAAAGTAAATACGGAACTATGGAAGAGACAATTATCATTTGAAACGAAAAAGGAAGAACTTGAATTTAACTTGAATAATCTCCAATGTGCAATAATTAGTGCTAGAGAGAGAGAAATAGAATTTAGAAAACTAATGAATATAAATCAAAATCAGAAAAAGGGGTCCTTGCCAAATATTTCACAAAGCTATTTATACTAACTCCGAAAAAAGATTTTAAAAAAAAGGAAATAAAAAAGTCCGAATTTAGCTTCCGGGTCAACTGCCCGATCAAACGTCAGGCGCCCGATTCCGTCGGACGGGCCTCCAGCGATGTAGTTCTTCAGCAGGCTTAGGAAAGCAGGGCGCCCGATCAGACCAGGCGGACACACTGATCGGGACCCACAGCGAATTGCGAGCGGGCAAGTAACGCCCGATCGTGCCCAAGACATATGCTACTTGGAGAAAAATGATCGCCCGATTGGGTGGATGACGCCAGACTTTCTTCAAAAAGAGCTCCATTGTCATTTGACGCCAAGTCTTCAAATCTCTTCACACCCGAAGGATCGGCTTCGGGCCTCGGAACTCATACACGTGCAATCGTTGGAAGTTCTCCTTTTTTTTCTCAGATTCGAAAACCACCTCAAAAAATTCTTCATCCGGTGTAATTTGTGGTGGTGCTTTCCCCCTAGCCCTTGAAGTTTGGCCACGTTGAGATCTTCGGGAATTTTCCATGGATGCCCTTTGAAACCTTTGGTGAAACCCACAAAAGAAGGAAAGTGGAACGATGAAGGATGAGATGGGTAGAGAAGAAATGTGGGGAAAGTGGTGAGAGAAAAAGTAAAGGGTGAAGGAAGAAAGGAGGTGATTTTCTTGAAGGTGGGAGGTATTCTGATGGAGGTAAGAGTTGAAGGATGGGAGGAATAAGATAAAGTGGGACTGCATTTCAAATTAAAGCTTGCCTTGGTCTCGTTATTTCTCGAGGCAACTTGTGGCTTATCGAAAACAACCACCCTGCATTAAATAGGCTTCAAATGGAGATTAGTACCCTCTCACTCATTCACTATAAAAAGAGCAAAACTAAGAAGAAAAGAAAGAAATCTAAGTAAAAGGAAGAAAAGATATGGTTGCCTCTCGCAAATCGCTGGTTGATGAAGGTCCCGCACGATCATGTTATCTCATCAATCATGTCTTAGAATGAGTAGATTCAAAGCAAATGTCCTCTATAAGGCCTATGAAAGCACCCTCATGGTGCAAGTTCAAGCGTTGCGCATTCACCTTGAAGTTCTCACCTACATTCTTGGAAATTTCAACTGCTCTATGTGGCTTGACATCATGCACCACGAATGGTCCTGGCCATCGAGACTTAAGTTTTCTAGGAAAAAGTCTGAACCTCGAATTGAATAGTAATACTTTGTCACCCACATGAAATTTCCTTTTTTCTATCATCTTATCATGAAACTTCTTCGTTTGCTCCTTATAGAGCTTGTGATTCTTGTAAGCTTCCAGTCTAAGCTCATCCAGTTCATTCAATTGAAGAAGTCGTGCCTAACCTGTAGATTGTAGGTCCAGGTTCATTTCTTTAGTAGCTCATGCAGATAGATTTTCCATTTCAACTTTTAGATGGCAAGCTTTACAGTACACCATCCGATATGGAGTTTTTCCAAAAGGATTCATAAATGTTGTGCGCAGAGCCCAAATAATATCATCAAGCTTCAAGGACTAATCTTTCCTTGCCTTCGTGACTATTTCTCCAAAATCCTCTTGATCTGTCTGTTGGACACCTCTACTTGGCCATTGGTTTGTGGGTGATAAGCCAAGCCAACCTTGTGAGTGACCCCATGTTTTTTCAACAAATCCTTAAAAGTGCTTTTATGGAAGTGGGAGCCTCCATCACTTATGACAACTCTAGGCCCACCAAGATGGGAAAAAATTATTTCTTGAACATTTTCCTCATTACTTGAGAGTCATTGGTTGGTGATGTTATGGCTTCAACCCATTTTGTTACATAATCAATACCTACCAAAATATACATGTTTCCACAAGAAGTAGGGAATGGTCCCATGAAATCGATTCCCCATATATCATAAGGTTCAACTTTCGAAATACCTGTTTGTGGCATTTGCTGCCTCTTCGAAATATTATTGGTCCTTTGGCAAGCATCACAAGAAACACAAAAAGCACGAGCATCCTTGAAAATTGTAAGCTAGTAGAATCCACTCTGAATGACTCTATGAGTTGTGGCTTGGGAACCTAGATGACTACTAGAAGGCATGCTATGACAATGTTGTATCACTCCCTCAATCTCTCAGAATGAGTGATCAGGAGATGAAGAGTATTGTGGGTAGTGCAAGTTTTAAGATTGAAATCCTTCCTTTAAGGTACCTTGGGGTACCTATTAGTGTCAAGAAACTCACTACGTACAACTGATTGTGAGAAGCTTATTGAGAGGATGGTAGGTAGGATCAGAGTGTGGAGCACCAGACACATTTCTTTTGAGTATTTGTGTGTACTGGGTACAAATTTTTCTCATTTCTAGAGGAGTTATCAATCATATCAATGCTACTTGTAGAGCTTTTCTTTGGACTGGAACCTGCATTAGTCCTAAGCCTGGTTATGTGAGCTGGGATAATGTATGTAGGCCAAAAGCTAAGGATGGTCTTGGTTTTAAGTATTTGATGCACTAGAACTTAGTTATGGTAGGCAAGCAAGTGTGGAACATTTCATCAAAAAAAAGATGATAATTTATGGGTGAAGTGGGTGCATGTTATGTACATTAAAGAGCAGGATTGGTCTCAATTTACAGCCCCTCCC
The DNA here is from genome assembly GCF_026745355.1 of Beta vulgaris subsp. vulgaris. Classification (NCBI taxonomy): domain Eukaryota; kingdom Viridiplantae; phylum Streptophyta; class Magnoliopsida; order Caryophyllales; family Amaranthaceae; genus Beta; species Beta vulgaris. The sequence goes on from NC_079210.1 coordinate 5,896,616, forward strand.
TCAGCCAGTTGGGCTGTGAAGTTTATTTGCAAAAGTAAACAAGAGATCAGTCCTCAGATTGGTACTAGCTGGTTGACAGATGGATCATATAATACTTCTGATTTGTATAAGAAGTTGCATGCTGCTGGTGAGAAACTCCCCTGGTGTAAGAAGTCTGGGATCACCATAATGTTCCAAATACAACTTCATATGTTGGTTGGCAATGCACATGAGACTTCAAACAAGAGGGAAGCTAGCTTCCATTTGTGTAGTTGATAATGAAAAGTGTTTAATATGTGATATGGGAACATAAGATCATCAACACTTATTTTTTGATTGTACCTACAACACACAATGCTTGAATTTGGTGAAGAAATGGTTGGGCATATCCACACTGCTAGAGATCTCACAAGGCTTTTAGACTGGACAAAGAGAAGATGTAAGGGGAGCAAGTTCATGAAGCAAGTGATTAGAGCAGGTATCATTGCCACTGTTTATATCATTTGGCAAGAACGTAATAATGTTCTTTGGAATATGCAAGTAAGAGTTGTAGCTCAGGTTGTAAAGCATATACAATATACAGTCAAACAAAGAGTAGGGAATAGATTGCACAAAAAATGGAGGATATGGATATTAGTTGGCTTTAGAATTTGTAATGGTTATATGCTTTGGTGCCTATTACCAGTAGCATTTGTATAGCTATTGGCTAGGGTTGTCCTGGTGACAGGTTGTAATGTTCTGTTGAGCTTATATAATACTTACTTACCAAAAAAAAAAAAAGAGTAGTAGCTAGTAGTATTTCGAAATGGAAGAACCGAAGTATATCATGAAAAGACAAAGGTTGCTATAATTTGTTTGTTGGGAAATAAGAAACAAATATTGGGAAATAAGCAAAAAAATATGCAAGATAACGGGAAGAAAAGTACAATACGAAAGGAAGAATATGATACATTATATTTCTTACATGGAAACCCCTTTCAACAATAGAAAAAAAAAAAAAACAAATGTTCCGATTTCCACGGTCAAAATTTCACTAGTAGTATTGAAGAGTATAATAAAAACCACCACAGGTCCACAACAATTACAATATTAAAAATTGTGTATTTTGAGATAGATCACGCTTAATACCTTCAACAAAAATACTTTAACATTAATCAAAAAAATAATACCTTTAGAATTAATATTGTATTTATCTCTCTTACCACTCGTATACTCGTCCTAGTCAAATTTGTGCACGATCTCACTTCTCTTCTATGCTGTAGCCTTCACCATGAAATGCACACATCATTCTACAACCTTTTCTTGTTGCTCCTCCTTCGTATTTAACATAACCAAGCAGAAGAACTTCACTATCGTACAACACAGACCTACAAGTAGAGCAGTTTTATCCAAGTTTTGTATGTTATTGTACTGTTATGTAAGAGCGAGTAAAGCTCAATTTAGTTCCTTTATTTACTTTTGTTGAGTTGTATTAGTGTTAAGTTACACTTCCGTTTTTACTTAGGCTCCGTTTGGTAGGGCGTAAAATATTTTCAGTGTAAAATGATTTTCATGGAAAACAATTTACAATGAAAAACACAATTCCAAAATTAGTTTTTCGTTGTTTGGTTCGATGTAAAAAAATGATGAAATGAAAGGAAAATGAAAGGAAAAGTAAGGAGGTAGTGAGAGGAGTGTACAAGAGAGAGAAGGAAAATAGTTTTCCCTTCATTTTGAAAGGAAAATGGTTTTCCATCCTTGGGAAAGTAATTTTACACCAAGGGAAAATGATTTTACACTCTTTTGCCAACCAAACAATGTAAAACTGAAAATAGAGGAAAACAGTTTTCCGGGAAAACGTTTTACGCCCTACCAAACGGAGCCTTAATGTAAATTCTGTTGTAAAAAAACCAACATAACCAAGCTAGTCTACAAAGAAGTCAAACCACTTCTTAACAATCCCACTAAGCATTATAATTAGTGGTGTCAGAAACAGATCTGACCGCTGGGTCAACTTGATTCTGACCTGACTTGAACCTGGTTCGACCTGTGAGGATAAGTCTCCAAATCTGACCGAAACCTGACATGAGATTACCCAGACCTGACCGGCACCTGCCAAGATTATATGTTGACCTGACCAGACAGACCTGCAGTAAAACTTGAACCCGACCGCACTTAACCAGATATTACTAAAATTCAATTTTTTATATATCTATAAAATCATTTAAATATATAAATTTATAAATTTTCTTATATTTAATAATTAATTAAATAAAAAAATAAATTACATTTAATTTAAGAGTTAAACTTTAAATATCATTTACTTTGTTTATATTTTCTATAATTATCTAATGTCTCCATTCTCAAATAATATTAAAAAATATCTTATTAAATCCTATACTCCAAATTTATTATCCCATTTTAATATTCTACTAAATTTTCCTCATTTTTTTTTACCAAATTCTCCAATTTTAATATTCTACCAAATAATATCTCAAATGCTCGTAACACTATACTAAACAACAACATACGAGCTCATAAAAATCTGCAATTATAATAAATTATACAACAAAATCAAAATTTAGTGAAATTACATAAAAATCACACAAAAAGAATAAATGTGGAATTATATGAAATTACACAAAAGTCAATAAATCTGGGGATAGAATTGAACGATATTACACAAAAACAAAATTAATCAACACAAAAATTAACAAATTAAACTAAAAAATGGAAAAAAAATCTTGAACAAAACTAGATCTGGCCGGACCGAGTGATGACGACGAGCGAAGACCGACGACGAAGAGCGAAGACCGATTGCGACAAGCGAAGACCGACCAACAACGAGTGAAGACGACGAGCGGAGACCGACGATGACGAGCGAAGACTGACGACAACGAGCGAAGATCGACGACGACGAGCGAAGATCGACGAGGGATGGAGTGGGAGGGGTAGTGCCGTGGGGTGGTAGGTTGAGGAGAGAGAATGACAGAAGGAATAAAGGGTGGTTCGATGAGAGAGGGATGGGGATTAGGGTTTTAGAAAGGAGCGATGGAAGAGAGAAGGGAAATCAGAAATGGGAGATAAGTTTGAGTCTTGGAGAGATTGATGGTTAGATGTTGATCCTTCTCAAATCAAGGGTTGTAATTCATGATCCATGACATTAATCTTTGGCCAATAGGAAAAGAGAATGATCTAGCACATGAATTGATGATTTATCACATGATTGACAATATTATATTTTTTATATTCTTACTAATTCTTGTCTTGGTTTAGTAACTTTGAACTTTAATAATTAGTCAAGTATTTTATTAATTTGAAATTTTGGTTATTTTTATTGAAATTATTATGATTAGTGTTTAAGTATTTTTATTGAAATTATTATGATTAGTGTTTAGGTATAATTATTTAATTATAAGTTATAATCTTACTAATTATTGTCTTGGTTTAGTAACTTACTAACTTTAATTTGAAATTTTGGTTATTTTTATTGAAATTATTATGATTATTATTTAAGCCATAACTATCATTTATTATTTAGCAAATTATTATTATTTATTATTATTATTATTATTATTTAATTAAAGTTGTGAATTGAGTTTCTAAATTTAACATGAAGACTACTATCTAAAATAGTGTATTGTTATCTTGTTTAAGTTTCAAAATGCATTTAAGATGAAGACTACTATCTAAAATAGTGTATTATTATCTTGAATTAGATAAAATAGTGTACTATTCTCTTGAATTAGCTTATAATCTATATTGATACATTCATTAATCTTATATAGTGACAACTTCTTCAACTATCTAGGAACAAGCTAGTGAATTACTAAGTTGGTATAAGTCTATGTGAGTAACTGACTAAATGCTAAGTTAACATATGATTGTTAACAAGTTACTATCTAGTTAACTATTGACTTTATGGCTATTATGTTTATTATCATTTATATATATTGTTGCTATGTTTATTATTATTATTATCGTATAACATATGAACTCTCGTTATGATCACTTAAGCGTCATAGAATCATTGTTGTAAACAATATGATTGTTATTTGTTATAATATTATAATATATCAAGAGTCGTTGTATTAATTTATAATCAATACAGTATTAGAATGGTTTTACAATTATTTTGATACCAGTACTACTAAAATGATTAAACATATTGATTAAATAGTTTGTTTATAATCACTCAGGCCTCATATGAACCTTCGTTGTAAACATATGGATGTATGATCGTCATGTGTTATAGTATTATAATATATTAAGAGTTGTTATACTAGTTTATAATCAATAAAGTATTAGATTGGTTTTACAATTATTTTGATATCAATCTTATATTGAAATGATTCAACATATTAGTATTTATATTGTTATTGCTATCGTTAGTATTCTTGTTCTTATTTGTATTACTATTGCTATTGTTAGCCTTGTTGCTATTAGTGTTATTATTTGTATTTTTACCTATTATCATTGTCGCTTTATGTTTATTAGTATAATTATCCTCATTACCATCATAGCTATTTACAAACTTATATATAAATCATAATGGTTATAATAATAAATCATGTATATAAAGTTTGGATTCATCGTCTACTCGTTATTATTGTCATTTGTTATAATGTATAATATTAAAAACATATGAAGAGTTTTTCTACTCTTTTACTCATTAGAGTGGTTTTACTCAGTTGGTTATTCGAAATAAGATTTGACTAAGAGAATACACTAAACATCACGGTAATCAATATAGTGTTTTTATTGGTTTTTCGTTGTCATCCATATATTTATCGAACACACACATATGTATATATATATGTCGATCTTAATACTTTTATTAATATGATTCGTTTTCAAAATTCATAACAAAATCAAGATGGCCCAAGCAGGAGTTACCCGAAGTTGAATTGACGTTCAACATCGAATGGACCCGATGTTTCACAATGATCGAACTAAGGTCATTACTAATTCAACCCGAGTACATTTGACTTAACGCAACTATACATGAAACCTAAATACGACCTGCGCAAATTCGGCAAAAAGAATGTCAATGGGTGATCATATCCGGGAATTGATTGATTTGTAAATGGAACACTCAGACCTATCCGGCACCCGGGAATCCGATTCAAATGTGTTCGACCCAGTTGAACAAAACCTGACCAATCATGACCTGGGGCACTGACAATCAGAATCCTGACATGTGCGGGTCTGACCTAATTCGCCGTGGATATACCCAGAACCTATTTGAGAACCTGTTTTGACACCACTATTTATGATCTCCTACATGAGCCTAATATGGAAAGTCTGAGCCTTACGCTAGAGTCAACAATATTGTTGAAAGTTATTAGCATGAGCTTAATAATGAAAGTTAAAGGCCCATTACTCAAGCACGTTTAATTTATTTGGTAGTATGGGGAGATTCCCACTTCCCAACATTATTAGCATTAGATTAAAGAAACCACTCCACGTTCAACAACTATAATACCCCGTTAAGCTTTTACCAAGTAGAAAGAATTACACCTTCCAACTTTAATATCCTGGTTAGATTCCCATTAAAAACACTTTAGAAAAATAAACTACTTGTGCAATTATCCTTCCTTCTAATTCCTAAATGTCTATATGAAATTGGCGTCTAAATGTTTCAATCTTATAAGACATTTTATCTTACCCACCTTAGGAAAAATAAATAAATAAATAAATTCAACGACTACTAGGTGAGAAATGAGGTCATATTATATAATCCATATACTACTAGATCGTGCCGACAATCTCCACTAATAAATGGATCTCATTTGTATTTTATATAAACATCACATGTAAAATGGCAAAATTGGACCATTTTAGACACATACGGTATTATTACAGTGAATGTGATGAAAAGGTGAAGAAACAAAGCAAGAAAGATCAAAGATGGCATTGAGAACAGATCATCGCTGGTCTCTTCATGGGATGACCGCTCTAGTTACTGGTGGCTCCGATGGACTTGGGTACTCCCTTTTCTTTTCCTTTAAATTTACTTGCTTTTTTTTTTTTGGTTTTTTTCTTGTTTATCTTTGTTTAGAGGATATTGCCTAAATTTGTTTTTTAGGGTCATACTTAAAAGTCGTTAGCATATAATTTACTTACATAATACGGTGAGTTACAAAATTATATTAAAAAAAAATTATAATTCTTTGTGTTTTTAAGTATTCAACTATTTCATCAAGGATGTCTTGGCCTATTTATTAAAATTGAGGTGCTGTGAAAGATAGATCACATGTTCAAATTCCCCTCTCCTTCTTCATATTTTGTAATCTGTCTTCGTGGTTCATATGGATCAAAAAGAAATAGTGGCCGGTGGGGTCTAATTGATCTATTCGGTCGGTCATATATGAGTTTATTGTCAATTTACTACTTATTAGTTCTTCCCTCCTATTATTTTGTTTGGTTGGGAATTTGGGATAGGGGTTTCCTTTTTGGGAAGGCATAAGGCAATAATAAAGGGATTTATAACGAAATGGTGCAATAAGAAAAATCGACGAAATATTCGTTTTGGTCATATTATTCCAATACTCATGTTTGAGGTACTTTTTTCTTTAAACAATAATACAATAATAAAAAAATAATTATTTATTTTTATAATTTTATATATTAATTTTAATCTTAGAGACTAAAGTCAATAATTAGCACAGATCCCATCCTTTATAAAACGGCCCTGTATGTTATTACAAGATAGCAACATAGAAATTTCTTTCGATTGGCGGGAGTAAAATTAAATGTCTTTGGATAATTATTTCTTTTTTATATACAAATTAGTTATTAGGCCCGGGCTCTGGGTAAGAAAAAATTTCATTTATTAATATAATACTTTATAATAATAACACGAAATACAACTTAGTCTATTTGTTAAGACTTTAATATATGTACTTGATGTTTCGGGATCAAACCATATACTCCATCCATTTCATTCTAATTGTTACACTTTGAAACGCAAGGAGTACTACACAATTTCTAAATTTTTTATTGTACATGAATTTCATGAACTAAAACTCTCCAAAAAGAGCACCACGTGACAAGATTTCTTGTTTATACACGCCTTTTAATATATTTATATAGTTTAGAGTGTGAGTTTTTTTTTTTCTCCTTGGTTTTCCTATAGACTAGCTGTTGTTGAGGAACTAGCAAAATTTGGGGCCAAAGTTCATACATGTGCTAGAAATGAAACTAGACTTGAAGAGCGCATGCGTGAATGGGAGGCAAAAGGTTTTCAAGTGAGTTCTTCTATTACTGATGTAACACTTCGAGCTGAGAGAGAGAAGTTGATGGAGATCATTTCCTCCAAGTTTGATGGCAAGCTCAATATCTTGGTGGGTGTCCTAATTCCAATTTTAAAATATGTTTCATTAGTTTTTTATGTTCATAGGCGAGTGACAAACGTTATTTTACAACTCTAAAGGATCCAGACACACATTTGTCATGACTCTGTCTGTGTCATTTTGATTAAATCACTTCAACACAGGTGAACAATGTTGGAACTTGCATTGTAAAGCCAACACAGGAGTATACGGCTGGAGATTATGCAACAATAATGAGCACCAACCTTGAATCAGGTTATCATTTAAGCCAACTTGCCTATCCTCTAATGAAAGCATCGGGGTCTGGCAACATCATCTTCATGTCTTCAGTTGCTGGTGTTGTAGCCATCAATGATGGTGGTTCTCTTTATGGAACAACAAAAGGTATAACTTACTATTACTAGTTCTGGACCCCATGGTTAAATGTTGTAACATATGCTTAAACAGTTATGAATTGGTTAATCTCTAGAATATATAACTAACATAACTTTCTTATCAGGAGCAATGAACCAATTGGCAAAGAACTTGGCGTGTGAATGGGGAAAGGATAATATCAGGGTTAATTCAGTTGCTCCTTGGTTCATTAGAACCACTCTTACGAACCAGGTAACTTATCACAAAAACACATATTTCCTCCATTCTAAAATAAATGAAACACTTATCATTTAAACCATTTTGTTTGGGCCCATTAAATCCTTCCAAGGAAATCATGCCACGTGGCACCGCCACCTAAGGATCGTGGGTCCCACCAGAATCACCCTATGAAAAGGTATCACCAATCCCCAAGTGAGCTGTCATGTCCAGCACACCACTTTATGGAAATTCTCACCACTATAAATACCTCTTGTCCCATCAATGCAAAGGTATTGAATACTCACCTAACTAACTTGAGCTTCTCACTCTAGACTCTCTCTCTACCTCAATCATCAACTGACTTGAGCGTCGGAGGGGCGATCCCGGAACAACCCCCGGGGTAGTTTTTCTGTGTTTTGCATGTTTCCGGTGAACTGATATCCAGCCCAGCTCGGACCTAAGGACTTGTTCAACACAGACCATTAACCTTAATTTCTAGACAGAAACAGTTTGGCGCCGTCTGTGGGGATAGTACAAAAAGTTACTTCGCCACCATTTCGAAAGACTCTCTTGCTGCTCAGCAGGACTTAATCTCAGTGCTAGTCAGCCATGGCACCTTCCAAGAACGCCCGTAACAGATCTAACCAACCTCAACAAACTGAGAGGGAACCCTCACCCCAACCAAGGAGGTCAGCACGAACTAGATCCCCATCGGTTCATACACTGGACCCTAACCTGGAGCTCTCTCAGGAACTTCAGCCTTCTCCCTCTCGAGAAATACAGCGTGCTGACCCCCAACCTCTACTCACAGCTGACATTGCACTCATAGCTGCTCAGCTGCAGCAAACCTTGCAACAAAGCATTATGCAAATGCTGACCACTCTCCAGCAAGGGCAAGGGCACAACCAGCTCAACCTCCAGCAACGTGAGGACAATATCCAGAGGCCCTCTCATAGGGAAGAGCGAAACCCTCGCTCCCTTCATGACCAGCCTAACCGGCAAAGGTCAGCTGCTAAGGAGAGAACTCATTCTCAGAGGCCCCCCTCGGCAAGATGAGCGCCCACCTCTGGGCGAGAGGTCTGCACCTCGGGAAGCAGCTCTCCGGAGGGAGGAGACCCATGTCTCCAGATCGCCAAGGGGAAATCCTGGCCGCAAACCGGAAGATGCTCGAAATATCCTTAACGAGAAACGCCGTAGCCAGGGGTATGATGCCCGTCAGTTCCTAGATCGAAAGGCTGCTCAGCGTGAGGGGCATGGTGACTCCGCTCAGTCCAAACCGCTAAAGCTCGGCAGCGGGAGTCTCAAGTTCATGACCCCGTTCAGCCGAGAAATTATTGACACCCCACCCAGGGGAAAGTCAAAACGCCACTCATCGAACCATTCGCGGGCCTAACCGACCCGGAAGATCATATGGCCACGTACAAGGCCCAGATGAGTGTGCAGACCAGCTGTGAGGCCACATGGTGTCGGTTCTTCCCTACCACACTGAAAGGTCTCGCGCTAAATTGGTTTCAAGAATTGCCGGCCGGAATCATCACCGACTTCACCGTACTCGAGGATATGTTTACCCATCAGTTCGTGGCCGGAAAGAGGCAGAAGAAAACTAGCTTGCACCTCATGGGGGTCAAGCAAGAGAAGAACGAAAGTCTTGCCGACTACATAAAAAGATTCAATGAGGAGTCCCTAAAAGTATCCGACCTACAAGATGCTGTGGCCTTTGCTGCTCTCATGTCCGGATTACAACCTGGCCGGCTAAGATGGACATTGGCTGAAAGTGAGGTCAAAACCTTCTCAGAGGCCATGGCAAAGGCTCAAAGATTCTCCAAGCGGCGGATATTTGCCGCCACTCGGAAGAGGGAAGTAAGAAGAGAAAGGAAGAAGGAAACAACAGAGATCAGCCCAAACAGCAGAAAACGTACGGGCGGTAGGTCGGATAGGTTTACTGATCATGGAAACGACCCTCGTTTTAATAAAAATAGAAGAGAGATATACCTGGACATCAAGCACAAGTCCATGCTGCCCAATCCCCAACCCATCCGGACCTCAGCTTACCGGAGGGACAAAAGCCAGTGGTGCGAGTACCACCGGGAATGTGGTCATACCAACAAAGATTGCAGGGAGCTGAAGAAGGGGTTGGACAATCTAGCTGACCAGGGGAAGCTGAACCGCTACCTCAAGCACACGAGCGAAGAGAAGGGGAAGCAGAAGGTCGGTCAGTCCAATAGTGGGGATACTGAAGGCTATATTGGGGTCATCTCGGGTGGCTTCGCCTCGGGAGGCCTAACCGGCCGAGCCAGGAAAGCTCATCTCCAAAACCTCAAGCACCAAGTACTCGAGGTCAAACCAAGCCGGTCGGCTGTCCTGTGATGACCTTCGGGGAATCCAGTCGACCAGTCAGCGTACCCCATGATGACCCCTGGTCATCGAGCTCAAGGTAGCCAACTCCCGGGTAAGGCGAGTCTTGGTTGATAGTGGGTCGTCCGCTGACATCATAACTTTAGAATGCCTGAAAAAGCTGAAATACAGCGAAGAGGATGTCATACCACTCGACCAGCCACTCATAGGCTTCGGGGGTAACTCGGTACAACCCGTGGGATCGATAAAGCTCCCTACTCGGATGGGAGAGAAAGGCAAAGGCAGAAGCCTACCGATCGACTTTCTAGTGGTCGACATCCCCTCCATACAACATAATAATGGGACGACCCACTCTGAACAAAACAAAAGCTGCTATCTCCACGTACCAACTCCTCATGCAGTTCGAAACAGATGAGGGGAAGGTCGGAAAAATTCAGGGAGATCAAAGGCTGGACGAGAATGCTATGTTAATAGCTTAAAGAGCAGAACTGAGATCGACGTCCAAGAGGACTCGAAGAAGAGAAAAGGGAAGAAAGTTCACCAAGGAACTTGGGGGTGTACATAACAGAAAACCCCAAACAGTACGAACGACCTCAGCCAGCTGAGGAAGACGAAGAAGTAGAGATCGGGACAGAACCCGGTCGGACTGTAAGAGTGGGCAAGGCCCTAAACCCAGAAACAAGAGCACAAGTAGTGCAAGTGCTCAGGGAATACCAGGACGTTTCGCCTATGAGGCCTCAGAGATGCCGGGCTTGACCCCAAAATTATGTGTCATGAGCTGAACATTAAGGAGGGATACAAGCCAGTCAAGCAAAAGCTAAGGCATCAAGGTCCGGAGAGGTGCAAAGCTGCCGCAGTGGAGGTCAAAAAATGCTCGAGGCAGGATTCATTGAGGAATGCAGTACTCGGAATGGCTGCTAATGTAGTACTGGTGAAAAAGCCGAGGGGGCTTGGCGCATGTGCGTGGATTTACAGACCTGAACAAGGCCTGTCCGAAAGACAACCATCCTCTGCCCAAAATAGACAGGTTAGTCGATTCGACAGCTGGTCATGCCCTTCTAAGCTTCATGGATGCTAATGCAGGCTATCACCAAATTCCCATGGCGGAACATGATCGGATTCATACCGCTTTCACCACCCCGCAAGGGGTATACTGCTATAAAATGATGCCATTCGGACTGAAAAATGCCGGAGCCACCTACCAGCGGACAGTTAATAAAATTTTCAGTGATCAGTTGGGCGGAACATCGAGGTGTATGTTGACGACATGATCGTCAAAAGCAAGGCCCACTCTGATCACCAGACGATGAGGGAGACGCTGAGCACACTGAGGAAGTATCGTATGATGCTCAATCCTAAAAAGTGCGTCTTCGGAGTGAAAGGGGGAAGTGCCTCGGATTTCTGGTAGATGAAAGGGGTATTGAGGCCAACCCCGACAAGATCAAGGCAGTTCTGGAAATGAAATCCCCCGGAACGTCAGGGAAGTGCAGCGCCTAACGGATGTCTAGCTGCCCTGGACGGTTCCTATCACGGTCGGCTGATAAGAGCCTATTCTTTTTCAAGGCCCTTAAGAGAAAAGAGTTCGAATGGGACGAAGAAGCTGAGCAAGCCTTCGCCTCCCTCAAACTTCATCTTCAACTCTCCCAAGCTCATGTCCCCCTTGCCGGGGGAAACATTGTTTGTATACTTGGCCGTATCCGAATACGCCCTAAGTGCTGTTCTGGTAGCCGAAAGGGAAGGGACGCAACACCCGGTCTACTTCATAAGCCATGCCTTCCGAGGGGCAGAAGCAAAATATAGTGAGGTGGAGAAGATGGTCTTCGCCCTCGTCATGGCAAGCAGAAAGCTGAAACCATACTTCCAAGCCCATCAAATCAAGGTCCTTACCGGACAGCCTCTCCGCAAGGTCATAGAAAGCAGGAACCACTCCAGTCGGATGACTGATTGGGCTGACCAGTTGGCTGATTTCGGCCTGGAATATGAGCCCAGAAGGGCCATCAAAGCTCAAGCCTTGGCGGACTTATAACTGAATGCACAACTCGGCCCCCGGTCGGCCAGAATGAAGAGTGGGAGCTATACGTGGATGGTCTTCCACCAAGTCAGGATGTGGGGCGGGGCTAGTGCTTAAGCCCCCGGTCGGAGAAAAAATGGAGTATGCAATCAAATTCGAGTTCCTGGGGTCGAACAATGAAGCGGAATATGAGGCACTCATCCTCGGACTTCAGCTGTGCATTCTTGCAGGAGCCACGGCCATTGAGGCCCGATCAGACTCCCAGCTTATAGTGGGTCAGGTCTCGGGGAGTACGAGGCCAAGGAGGACAATATGAGATGTATCTGGCTAAGGCACAAGAGTCATCAAAAAACTCTCCCATTTCCGATCAGCCACATACCCAGGTCGGAGAATCAGCAAGCCGACGCTCTGGCTCGTATGGCTAGTTCAGCAGAGGGGTCAGCCCCTCGGACTATCATGTGGGAGGTGCTTCGCCAGCCCAGCATCAATGCCAAAGAACACGATTCTAGACCGAACGGCCACTTGGATGGATGAGGTGGTCGGATACTTAAGGGATGGAGTCCTCCCAACAGATGTCAAAGAAGCCGAAAGGATCAAGCACCGAGCAGGTTGGTTCTTATGGCATGACGAGCAGCTCTACAAGAAGTCATACACGCACCCATTGCTGAAATGCGTAACCCCTGAAGAGGAAATTACATCCTAAGGGAAATACACCAAGGGGCGTGTAGTAGCCATCAAGGGGGAGAACCATAGCAGGAAAAGCTCTAAGGGCTGGGTATTACTGGCCTACCCTCAAGGCAGATGCACAAGAATTGGTAAGAGATGCCATCTTGCCAAATCCATTCGGATATTCCCAGATCCCCAGCTACCCCCCTCAATCCCATTCAAGCAGTTCTACCATTTGACAAATGGGGCATGGACCTGCTCGGCCCGTTCCCACCAGCATCGGGTCAGCGGAAGTTCTTGATAGTGGCCATAGACTATTTCACCAAGTGGACTGAAGCCGAACCCCTTGCCTCCATCACTGACAAACAGGTCCAAGCCTTCATCTGGAGGAACATAATCACAAGGTTTGGAGTGCCCCGAGCCCTGGTCTCGGACAATGGTCGGCAATTCAACAGTGGACCAACTCGGGAATATTGTGCTCGTTTTGGAATACAGACCAGGTTCTCTGCCGTGTCCCGACCACAAATAACGGCCAAGCGAAGCGGCCTAAAAGATAGTGCTCAAGGGGATCAAAAAATCCCTTGACGCAGCGAAAGGGGCTTGGGTGACGACCTGCCTGGAGTCTTGTGGTCTGCTCGGACAACGGTAAAGGAAGCCAACGGGACACTCCCCGTTCGGACTGGTCTATGGTAGTGAGGCAGTACTGCCCGTAGAGGTCGGTATCCCATCACCTCGGATCACCTTTTATGACTTCGAGCAAAATGAAGAAGAAAAGCCTGTCAACCTCGACCTGCTGCCAGAAACAAGGGGCAACTCATTGTTAAGGTCGATCCGCTACAAGCAAAGAGTAACTCGGCAGTTCAATCGTCGAGTCAAGTCAAGGCCGATCCAGCTCGGAGATTGGGTGGTCAGGAAAGTCGAAGCTACGGGGCTATCACATCTGAAAGGCAAGCTAGGGGCCAACTGGGATGGTCCTTACAAAGTAACCAAAGTTATCAAGCCTGGTACATTTCAGCTCGAGAATCCTGAAGGCATACCACTTGCTCGGCCATGGAATCTGGACAACCTAAAGAAATACTATGTATAGTCAATTGCAATTAGGGGCATATAGCCGAGATACTGGCCAGACGTGGCATGTAGTCACTCGGTTTGTAAGACTTAACCAGTCAATCTTCTAAGTTAATAAAAAGACTTAACCAGTCATTTCAATTGTTCGAATTAAACTTAACCAGTTTCGAGTGCTCGAATTTAGTCCGAACAACTATATTCTTCGAAACTTAACCAGTTTCAACCACAAGTTGTTCGAGTTAAATCCGACCAGCATTATCAAGCAAAACTTAACCAGTTCGAGAATCTATACTTGAAGCAAAAATTGCAATCGACAATAATAAAAGGTGCTCGGATAAAATAAAAGAGACTTTCATTAAAGTTAGAAAAATATTACATCCTAAAACCTTGGTACTACCAAGGTTAAAAGCAAAAAGAAAAACAATACAAGGCAAAGCAAAGCCTAAGCTACAGGGGGGTCGGTCTGATCATTAGTACTCCCATGGTGCTCCTCAGACCTGGCCACCCCTTGGCCCTGATCCTCCTCAGCTGCCTCCGCATCCTCATCATCATCATCATCATCATCATCCGAGAGGGCGATTTGCAGCTCGGAGAGTATGGCCTGATCCTCCTCCTTCAAAAGAGCCTCATAGCTCCCCATGACCTCGGACCAAGAAGAAAGGATGAGATCTCTCCAAGGCCGCTTTCATCCCTTGAGGGCGTCATCTACCCCCATTTTCTGGGCAGTTGAGCCGACCTCATTGACGAACAGTTCGCAGGCCTTGGTCTCCTTCCAACCCGCAAACCATTGGTCCTCGGTCTTGGGAGCCTTCTCCAGCTCAGCAAGTTGGAATCGCAGCTGGGTGATTTGGCTCTCCGCCTCCACCACTCGGGCCTCGGCAGCAGTCTTGGCAATCACAGCCTCATCCCTCTCCTTGATGAGTTTCTGCTTAGCCAAGTCCCACTGCTCCCGCTCGGCCTTGAAGTCCTTTTGGTCCCGGTCGATGCAGCGTTTGGCATTGACGAGGTCGGCTTCAGCTATCCTTTGGCCCTCCTTGGCAGCGCGGAGCTCCTCATAGTGCTTCTTGCCTCGAGCCTCCAAGTCGGAGACCTTGTCGGCCAAGTGCACTTTGTTCCGAGCCACATTGACAAGCCGAGCAGAAAACTACAATAACAAAAAGGTTCAGTACTTGGCAAGAAAAAAATAGCGAAGTTAAAAGCGAAAAGGGCTCACCTCAACCCAGCTGCGGAAGAGGTCGTTCGTCTCCTCCGGGCCGCTGGACTGCGCAATGTACTCCCGGTCGGTGGGACTGTACAGGCACTCGACCGCATTCATCCAGCGGGTGTCGAGCCCGTGGGCATCCAATTCGGCGAACGGTTTGGCCAACGCGAGGTTGAGCTCCTCCGGGTCATCATGAGGGCGAGGAGTGGCCGGTGTATATTGAGGACTCTGAACCGGTCGGAAATCCTCAGAGTGGACCGAAATCCGAGTCCCCTCAGACCTGTCTGCCCGCTCCTCCGGTCGGGGACTATTGACTTCGACTGATTTGGCCTTTTTAGCCTTTTCGTCCTGGGACTTGGCCAACGCCTTCTCAGTCTTGGCCACTTTTTGAGGATCCCGCTCTTTCCTCTTCTTGGAAGCCTTGGGCTTCGACGGATCCTGCAAAATTTCAAGATCAGCTCGGAACTAGCAAGAA
This sequence comes from Beta vulgaris subsp. vulgaris, assembly GCF_026745355.1. Lineage (NCBI taxonomy): Eukaryota > Viridiplantae > Streptophyta > Magnoliopsida > Caryophyllales > Amaranthaceae > Beta > Beta vulgaris. The sequence goes on from NC_079210.1 coordinate 5,912,257, forward strand.
AAAGTACTCGGCTAAAACCCGAGACATACCTTTGGAGGGTTGGGAACTCCGATTTTCTTGGCCTTCAACTCGGCTTTGAGCTGGGCCGCCCTCATTGCTGCATAGTTTAACTTCTCAGCCATTTCAGGGTCGGATTCCAAAAGACGCGTCAAGGAGCAAGCTGCAAAGAGAAACATATTGTTATGAAGTTGCAATATAAACATAAACCAACATGCAAAATGACCCCCTCGGCCGATTACCCCTGGGGAATGTCCGGCTAAGCCCGACCGCTGAAAGCAAGTGTTCGCTCTTGAACAAGCGGCAGCTCGGTATCCAGTTGCTGGCAACATAAACCTCCCCCCTTGAACAATTTGGGCCTCGGTTTGTAGGTAAATGCCGCAATGGCTTCCTTTCGGACATCTCCGGAACCCTGAAGTTAAGCTCGTGGTTGGGTTCGACATCCGGTCGGACTGTGGGATCCCCCAGTCCCCTCCAAAAAGACGAAGGCAAACTCCCTCCTAACCCTTTCTGAGAAGTGGGCAAGTCGAGACTACCTTTAACCCTGTCGGGCTTGAAAATACCACCAACCGGACCATTTCCCCGCGACATCTCGACCAACTTAAACATTTGTGCCTAGTGATGGTCGGTCGGACACTCAGCATAGCACATACTGTCTGAACCGCAACAATTCCTCCCCAGGAGTTCGGAGAGATTTGGCTTATACACAGATTATATGCGTTGAGGAGGTCCTTCACAAAGGAAGTCAGCGGAAACCGGAGCCCCATCTCCATAGACTTGTAATAAACCGCGACAGCCCGGAGGGGGAGTGAGAACAGTATGATGGGCCTCTGGTCGGACAAGCATATAGGGGTCCCTTATCTGAAACCTTGCAGCCTGCCCCCTCGGGTCATCAAGAAGGGCCTTCATCAGTGCAGGGAGCGGAAACTTAGACCCCGGTCCTCCTTTCGGATCCGGGTCAGGAAACTCCGGTCGGCCAGAGGTTGACACTTCTTCGCTATCCGACATCGTCACCCTCACTACACCATCAGCAAGGTATTTATCTAAGTAACTGGCTTTAGAAGAAAAGGCCAGGGACACTTCCCAAGGGAAGGGAACAGCGTCCTCGGCCTCTTCCTCTAGTGACGATGAGGGGCTCGGAAGCAGAACCGCGTCAGGAGAACGGCCGAGGGGTCGGGGCAACTTATTAAGGTCGACACCAACGTTATTCCCATCCCCCTCACCTCCTCGAACCGATTGTAGGGAGGTGAGGTCGGAGGTGTCACCGACTCGGACGATTCTCCCATTATTGTATTGACAAGGGAGTCGGCCGAGGTTATTGAAAAGAAAAAGCGAAATAAAACTAAAAAAGCAAGAGCGTACCTGGTCGGACGACGGAAACCGGAGAAATTGCAGAAACTTAGAGAGAAGCGAGAGCTTTTAGAGAGAGAAAGTGAAGAATTTTTAGAAGATTTTGCACAAATGAATTCTCTCTCCTCTCCGTACAAATATATAGGCGTGCCTCGGGACGCGTCTCTCCATAAACCTATCAGGTGCCTCCACATGGCCAATGGAAGATGAAACGTCAAAATTTCCAGAAAGTCCCATCCAGCTCAACTACCCAGCTGAGAAGCGCCATGTGGCAAGCCACTGGCTTCCAGCTCAAAGCCACCCTCTCGGGCTTAACAAGCGTCAATCCAACACCCGGTCGGTCGAGTTGGGGCTCCATCACCCCGTCCGACCAGGTCTCTACTCGCACCCTTCACTTAGCCAATGTTGCTAAGTGCTAGGGAGCACCTGGTCGGTCTCTCCAGGGCTTGTTAGCCCCTGTCCGAGCAGCACCCTCCAATCCGGAACCCGGTCGGTCAAGTTGGGGCTCATCACCCTTTGCCCGACCAGGTCTCTGCTTGTTCCCTTCACTTAGCCAATGTTGCTAAGTGCTAGGGAACACCTGGTCGGTCTCTCCAGGGCTTGTTAGCCCCTGTCCGAGCAACACCCTCCAATCCGGAACCCGGTCGGTCAAGTTGGGGCTTCATCACCCTTTGCCCGACCAGGTCTCAGCTTGTTCCCTTCACTTAGCCAATGTTGCTAAGTGCTAGGGAGCACCTGGTCGGTCTCTCCAGGGCTTGTTAGCCCCTGTCCGAGCAACACCCTCCAATCCGGAACCCGGTCGGTCAAGTTGGGGCTTCATCACCCTTTGCCCGACCAGGTCTCAGCTTGTTCCCTTCACTTAGCCAATGTTGCTAAGTGCTAGGGAGCACCTGGTCGGTCTCTCCAGGGCTTGTTAGCCCCTGTCCGAGCAGCACCCTCCCATCCGGAACCCGGTCGGTCGAGTTGGGGCTCCATCACACTTTGCCCGACCAGGTCTCTGCTTGTTCCCTTCACTTAGCCAAGTTTGCTAAATGCTAGGGAGCACCCGGTCGGCCCCTCCAGGGCATGTTAGCCCCTGTCCGAGCGGCGCCCGTCAATCTGGAACCTGGTCGGTCGTATGGAGCTACTTTGCCCATTGTCCGACCAGGTCTCCACAACTCCCCTTTGCAACCAAGTACTAGAAAGCCCCTGGTCGGCCTCCTCAAGGCTCGTTAGTCCCTGTCCGGGCTGCTTGGGGCTAAGAGCACCTGGTAGGCGCCTCCCCGACCTGGTCTCCTTTTGGCCTCCCTTCATGGAGGTCGGCCTAATTGAACCGGCGAATATCCCAGACCTGGTCGGCGCCTGCCCGACCTGGTCTCCTTCTGACCCCCCTGTCATGGAGGTCGGCCTAGTTGAACCGGCGAATATCATGGACCTGGTCGGCGCCTTCCCGACCTGGTCTCCTTTTGGCCTCCCTTCATGGAGGTCGGCCTAATTGAACCGGAGAACATCATGGACCTGGTCGGCGCCTTCCCGACCTGGTCTCCTTCTGATCTCCCTTCATGGAGGTCGGTCTAATTGAACCTGCGGATCAAAGACCTGGTCGGCACGTGTCCGACCTGGTCTCCTTCTGGCTTTCCCTACTAAGGTTGGTCAGATGAAGGAATTCTACGCCACCAAGGGGCTTCACCCGGTCGGACGGCCCTTCTGCCCTTCCCGGCGTGGGGCTAAATGTTTGGGCCCATTAAATCCTTCCAAGGAAATCATTCCACGTGGCACCGCCACCTAAGGATCGTGGGTCCCACCAGAATCACCCTATGAAAAGGTATCACCAATCCCCAAGTGAGCTGTCATGTCCAGCACACCACTTTATGGAAATTCTCACCACTATAAATACCTCTTGTCCCATCAATGCAAAGGTATTGAATACTCACCTAACTAACTTGAGCTTCTCACTCTAGACTCTCTTCTACCTCAATCATCAACTGACTTGAGCGTCGGAGGGGCGATCCCGGAACAACCCCCGGGGTAGTTTTTCTGTGTTTTGCAGGTTTCCGGTGAACTGATATCCAGCCTAGCTCGGACCTAAGGACTTGTTCAACACAGACCATTAACCTTAATTTCTAGACAGAAACACATTTCAAAATAAATAAAACGTTATTTTATTTGGCATTTAAATCTATCTATCTCTTCATCATATGGGTCTCTTTTTTTTATATTGTCAATCTCTCTCCTCTCCTAAATTCTCGAGCCTCCCTACACCTCATTTATTTTAGAACGAAGGAATTATTACTTTAATTTCTTTTTTTTACTTGTTACACTTATTTTGTACACTAAATATAGCAGTAGTTACTATATGATTTCACAAAAAAACATGAGAGAGAAACTCATTGAGACTTTAGATACATGTCCAGTTTAGAGGGAAGAGAATAATTTTCAAATTAACAAAAAATAGCACTGCATACTCTATATAAAAAGGGTCATTGTTAATAGAGAAATTACAAGAGTTGTTTGATCTGAGTAATCGATCCAAAATTGAGCATAACCCGACTTGATCAGTCCTGAATATATGATCGTTGAAACTTAACTTAACTCAACCAAAAATTAACCCGACACCCAAATTGATTCATGAAATCGAGATCCAAACTTGAATAGCACTTGACTCGAGAATCACCTAATAAGTAAAGACTTGAATGAACCTACACCCAACACATGATGGCTACACTCAGAACCAGAGCCAACCCAATACGGCCTGGCTATAGCCTAACCTGTAACAAAATCTTAAAACAATTTGACAAATGACAAAAATCCAAAGTTACAGGGGCGGAGCAAATATGGGCAAAAATAATGGGGTCTTGCTCAATTTTTTTAATTAGGTTCTTCATTTGTAGTTCAAAAAAGGTAGAAGTATAAGATTCGTATTTACAACTGCCTAATAACGACTATCTTCAAAAGTTTAAACAACAAAACTTTGATGACTTTCATGTTCTCGTTGTTCCTTCCTTTACAATTTTACTACTAATCCAAATGTTTTCTTTTGTCTTATCTTCAAACAATTAAAATTAGATATATTTTGGGACCTTTATAATTTCGAGGTCCTATCTCATCGCCGTAATTGCATGGGCCAAGAACTACCCCTAAAAGTTATAACCCCAACTAAAATAAGGTTCGAACTTGGAGCAATCAACAACACTTTTTATGACTGATAACCTGATTCGAACGCGATACGGTTATTGCCAACCCTAAAATAGAGTTACCTTAAAACACATACACTAGATTCACAATAAATAGATTTTTACTTGGTCAAAACTACAAAAGTTTGAAAAGCTGTTAATAGATATTTTGTGTTATTGTTCAGGAATTATAGATGTCTAAGAATTATAAAATTTGCTCTCATCTCTTTGGTTATCCACTTCTTTGATTTGACCTAGGAAAAAAAGATATCAACATTTAAGAAAAGAGATTGAAAAAAAGATTGTATTAATAAATCCTCTCATTAATCCTTATCACCTTGTGATTTCCCCCTACATTTTATTTATTTTAGAACGGGGGAAATATAATAACTGTTGTTCAATTCCCGATCCTAATTATATATTACAATTGTTGACAGGCAATTGAACATGTAGAAGGATTTGCTGAACGTGTTGAAAGTAAAACTCCTATGCGACGGATAGGAGAGCCGGAAGAGGTGTCTTCTGTGGTGGCTTTCCTATGCATGCCTGCTGCTTCATACATCACTGGCCAGACTATTTGTATTGATGGGGGGTTAACTGTTAATGGCTTCTAAAGCTCCTTTTTCTAAATGTTGATGGCATCTGAACCTCTTTTTTTTTTAAACGTTAATGGCTTCTTTCAATCAAAGTTAATTGTGATTATAAATTTATAACCAATTAGAGGTTTGTTTAAAATTTCAAATTTGGATTTCGATTTTGGAACGGGAATAAGTGTTTTTTTACATGAAAAAAAAAATGATTTCATTCATAAGAAATAGTCAAACGGCACTTTCAATCAATTCCTGAAAAATTAAAATTTTCAACACAAGTACATAACTAGAACTAGATACATAGCATATTCTAATAGAGGATATTAAGGGTATCCTCGTCATTGTAATTTTGTATATATATATATATATATATATATATATATATATATATATATAGGAATGGGATCTTGTGAAAACCACTATCTAATCTGAAAACTGAAAATAAGCAATCTCAACCGTTAGATTATCCATAGTATAATCTAACGGACGAAATTCACGGATCAGTTTTGAGCAAAAAATCGAATCAAACTTTCTCTCTCCTCTTCTCCTCTCTCTTTCCTTCTTTTATCTTCTGAAACTCAGAAATTTTCTCTCTCCTCTCTCCTTTCTCCTTCGTTTATTCCATATCAAACTTTCTCTCTCCTCTTCTCCTCTCTCCTTTCTCCTTCTAGGAAAAGAAAACTTGATCATCAGCAAATCCAAGAGAAATCCGCAGAATTTTGAACCATGAAAACAAAATTCGCTTGAAACTACTTGAGAAAACTTGCCGATTTTCCAATCACAAATCATGCGAGAACAAAATATAACAATCAATCGAAAACGTAAATTGAAGGAGCGATGCAAGAACGCAAATCGAAAATTCAAAAATCGAGATGAAAATTCGAGTAAGATTTCCTCTGTTAAATGAAATATTTTCATTTAAAAGGTTCGTTTCTAAATTTCATAATTTTTAATTCAATGAATTACATAGGTTTAATTGTTGATTATATGATATTGAAAGAAATTTATCAACTTTCATGCATCTGATTCGAGATTGCTTTGCTATTTCGTATGCAACTTCAGAAATGGAAGTATGAATTATTTCATGTTGTATTTTTTCTTTTCAATTTTCAAATTAAAAGTGGTTGTACAATTTTGATCTATGGCATTTCTCGAATCTCACCTTTGATTAGGTTCTTCATCCAATTTCATGAATGAAATAGGCTTGTTAATATAGATTGAATGAAATATTTCTTTCAAATTAAAAGTGGTTGTACAATTTTGATCTATGGCATTTCTCGAATCTCACCTTTGATTAGGTTATTCATCTAATTTCATGAATGAAATAGGCTTGTTAATATAGATTGGATGAATCTAGTAATTTTCAATCGAAATTGCCAAGAGATCTTCATTTTCCATTTCTGAAGACAAGCTTGCTGAGATCTTCATTTTCCATTTCTAAAGAGCTGTGCAAATAATCAAGGATGAGAATGTGATATTGGAAGTAAATTCGCTACAGTAAATTGTCCATTGTACATTACTGCTTACTCTGTCCATAATTTCTTGAAAATGTATCCTATAAGTAATTTGATGAACTCTGTGGTTGTTTTTGAATTATTTGCCGTCTTCAAATTCGATCTATTTGGTTTGGAATTTTGAAAGTTCATTCACATTTTTCATAATTAATGTATTTATTTGAATTATTTGTAGCAGATTTGGATTGCACTGGACAAAAATGAAGAGATATGTTTATATCAATGATGATGAATCCATGCGTGATTTTTTTTTTACAATCACATATCGAACCAGAAATATACAGTTCTTAATTTCTTGTATTTTTATTGATAGTTAATTTGCTTTTTCTTTATCAAGCATTTGTTGTTGCGAAATTGAATGTTATTGCAAGTGTTGATAAATCGAGTTATTGTTGTTTTGATATTTTTTTATAGTTATCTTAGAAGTGGAAGAAGTTACTCTTATAGCATATAAAGTTACCCCAAAAGTGCTAAAAGTTACCCTAAAAATGGTAAAAGTTACCCTAAAAATGGTAATAGTTACTCTTATAATAAATAAAGTTATCCTTGAAATATATAGAACTACTCTTAATATAATAAAGTTACCCCAAAACTGAAAAAAGTTACCCTAAAAGTGTTAAAAGTTACCCTAAAGGGGTTAAAAGTTACCCTTGTTTTCAGTTTTCAGATTAAGAGGTGTTTTCAGCGGATCCTACCCCTATATATATATATATATATATATATATATTATATATATATATATATATATATATATATATATATATATATATATAATATATATATATATATAATATATATATATATATATATATATATGATCCTAAGCACCCTTATGAGGGTAGGCCGTATCATTATTCTCTAATGGTATTATGAGCAAGTTTTTGAACCCTAATTATTCGATCCTTACTCTCGCTTCCGCGCTCAAATTTTTTTTCTCGTGTGATCATCTCGTGGTTGCATTCATGGTCGGATCTGCCTCTGCTTCCTCGTCTGCCGTGATCGCACCACCGACGTCCACCGTCGCCGCATTTGCGCCGCCCTTCACCGGTGCTGCTGGGCCACACTGCTTCGCCCTTGACTCGCATCCAAGCACGCCTGCTGGCGCTTCTGGTTTGCCCTCCCTACTCCACCCTAACGATACGGATCCATCCCTTCTCCAATTGCCTTTAGCGGTCTCCTACACGACTCCCTCCTACCTTGGACCTAATGTCCCGGTAACTAGCTCCCTTGGCCCGTCTACACCGCACACACACGCCTCTTCTTGCGACTCTGTCGTATCAGTCCAGCCCCTAGGGTCCCCCTCACTTTCTCGGTGTTCCACGCAACCCTCTAGCCCGCCTTCTGGTTCGTACGCTGGACAACCGTCGACCAATGGGTTGCCCATTTCCTCGCCACTAGCTCTTGGTCCAGTCGCTGGCCAGCCAGCGCCAGATGGCCATCCCTTCCCTGAGTCGAGTGCTGCTGATCCAGTCGCTCGCCAGCCAGCACCCAACGCCCTTACCTCCCCTGCATCGCATGCTGCTGGTCCAGTCGCTGGCCAACCAGCAGCCCATCCCACGCGCGTGCTGCCCATTTGCCGCATTGTCGCCCTTTCGCGTCCGTCCACTCTATCTCATCCTTTGTCTTTCGAGTCCTTGCCTGCATCTCCTGTGCACGGTGTTTTTGTTGTTCCGTCTTCATACAATACTTATGACATGAAAACTCGTGCTAAAGACGACATTTTAAAACCCAAAACAATTATAAGTTTGACAACTCTTGAAAAAGAAAATGCTCCGACTTATTTCTCTAAGGCAAATAAAATTCCAAAATGGTGTCAAGCCATGGCGGAAGAGATGTTGGTCAACAAAACATGGGATTTGGTATCGTTTTATGCTGCAAAGAACTTGGTTAGTACTAAATGGATTTATACGATAAATACGAATGAAGAGGGTCATGTGATTAGGCCTAAGGATCGTGTGGTTGCTCGCGGGTTTCGTCAGCAGGAAGGCATTAATTATTCTGAGACTTTTAGCCCTATTGTTAGATCAACTATTGTTCGATTGGTTTTGTATTTAGCTATTTCCTATCAGTGGGTCATTCTTCGATTGGATGTCAAAAATGCATTCTTACATGGTGATCTCATTGAGGAGGTTTACATGAAACAACCTATAGGTTTTATTCATCCTGATTTTCCTGATCACATTTGTTGCCTCCGGAAAGCCATCTATGGTTTAAAAGAAGCTCCTCGTGCTTGGTATCTTCGCTTCGGCGGTGTTTTGCTTCAGCAGGGTTTCATTTGTTCTCAATCTGATACTTCTATGTTTATCTTTCGTCGTGGCAAATATATTCTATATCTTCTTATATATGTTATGTTGACGATATCATTATCACTGGCAACTTTTCTCCTTTGATCACTAAATTCATCTCTCTTTTGTCTGCGGGGTTTGCTATGAAAGATTTAGGTGATCTTCACTATTTCTTAAGTGTTCTGGTTATCTGCTCTCCCAAAGGTTTGTTTCTGTGTCAAAAGAAGTATGTTCATGATCTTCTTCTAAAATTTCATCTGCACACTATCAAACCTGTTTGCACCCCACTACCTAGTCGGACTACTCTCTCGCTTACAGATGGTGATCTCTTATTCGATTCTACTGAGTATCGTAGTATGGTTGGGCTTTACAGTAGTTGACCATGACTAGACCTGATATTACATATGTTGTACACTTAGTTTCCCAATTTATGCATGCCCCCCACTGCTCACTTGTTGGTTGTTAAGCGTATTTACAGGTATTTGCAGAGTACATATGACTACGGTCTCTGGGTTCGCCCTCTAAAACCATGTCCATCATGCTTGCATATTCTGATGCTGATTGGGCAGGTTGTCCGGATAGTTGTCGTTCTACCACTAGTTATGCCATCTTTCTAGGTGGTAACCTTATCTCCTGGCCCTCGAAAAAGCAACCCATTGTTTCCAAATCCTCCACTGAGGCTGAATATCGTGTTGTTGCTTATATGGTTCACGACACCCTCTCGCTTCGTTCTTTATTCGTTGAGTTGGGCCTCATCATTCGTGCTCCTGTGAAACTGTTTTATGATAATGTATCTGCTACTTATCTTGCTGTAAATCCGGTTCAGCATGATCGTAGCAAGCATATTAAAATTGATTATAATTTTGTTCGGGAGCGTGTGTCTCATGGTGACTTGTTCGTTATGTACCTACTGAGTTACAAATTACTGACATTTTCACCAAAGGTTTGTCTGGTCAGCGATTTGAGTTCTTAAGGTCCAATCTGTACGTGGTTCCCTCTGCACAGATTGAGGGGGTGTAATAAAGGATATTAAGGGTATCCTGGTTATTGTACTTTTGTATTGATATTATATATATATATATATATATATATATATATATATATATATATATATATATATATATATATATATATATATATATATATATATATATATATCCTGATGAGGGTAAGTTGTATCATTATTCTCTCATATTCGATTAAAAATAGTCTTAATAAAAAAACTTTATCAGAAGCAATACAATCTATGAGTTCGCTTTGATTCGGCGTGACTTTCGCTGATGTATAGTCTTTTGGATGAAAATACTTCCATGGTCTTATAGATTCTTACAAAGAATAGAGATTGTTAGATGTTCCTCCTTCATTAGACAAACAAAAAAAGAAATTGAACACGCTATAGAAAAAAAATATCATCTTAAGGATGTGATATACTTATTGGAAGCAATTAAAGGAGTTTTGGATTACCATCGGTAAGAACACCGGTGGAAGCTCCTACAATGATTCATAATTGAGGCCAAGAAGAAAAGAGATGAAAGAGAAAGAAAGGTAAAGAATGAAGGAAAAACCTTCAAAAAAAGCAGAAAAACATAGTGATGGAGGTTAGGAAAAAAGAACCTTAGAAGGAAACCCTAAGTGTAACACCCCCAAATTTCTCTCTTTTTAGAAAAGATATTTTACTATAAAATCCTTGAGAAACTTGAGAGTATTACCGCCACGTGATAACATTAAAGGCTAAAAGATATTACTACTAACTAAACTTCAAACTAATGCAGCGGAAATAATAAAAATAATTTCTCTTTATTGATATAAACTTTATTGTTCGACTATAACAATGATGGAATCTATAATAAAATAAAATAGCAACTCCTAGCTTAAGTATTATTCCTCACTAGCTCCCCCATGTGAAATATGCATCCGATCAACCTGTAAACTCTGCTCATCAAAAGGGTTATCACAGGGACAAAGCCATAAAACAAAAAAAATGCGTGTCAGTAATATATTGACCACATGTATATGCGAAAATTTATATACTTTATTAAATATTCAAAATATTTCTATAAACCTTCCTTGGATACTTGTAATAGTTGTATAATATAAAGTATCTCTATTATATAAGGCAACACATGGGGAACACCAAAAAATAAAAAAAGGAATAAAAGAAAAAAAAATAGGGGATAACTAACTGTTTAATTTGAATGAAAAAAGGGGGAAAAGTTGGATATTTAAACTGAACATCAGTTTTTTGAGAAAACAAAATACAAAGACAGTTTTTTTATCCAATTAAATTTATTTTCTACTTTATATATCTCACATATTATATATCGCACGCAATGCGTGCATGTAAGACTAGTATAACTTTAATAAAACTCCTTTTTCTTGCCTAGGTACCTTTCATAAAGTGTGCTCACCTCCCAAGTTTAGTATTCCTTAATGAGTCTATTACTTGAGGAACTACCTTGTCCACATGACTTATACAAAAAGTACATGGGTAAAATATCATAGCTATTGTTCTTGCTAATAAGTAGCAAGTTGTTGCCTCTTTATAATTGTGATCATAAATCTAATTAAAATCATTTGAAAATAATCCTCCTACAAAAAGAATAATAATTCTTATAAACTTAGCCATATAAAGGCATAATATAAATAACTTATTCATAAAAAATTCTTAGAGGTACTTTGATTGAATATAAGACCCTAAAAAGCTCTTCAGGCGCATGATAAGGTGAATTGCTATTGTGCACCCGGTGGTTAAATGGGCCGGAAAAAGAAGAACTCTGATGCTAGTGAGCTAGCAACGGGACCAGGAAGTCAAGAGAAAGCTTCTTCAAGCTCTCACTCGCAAGTTGTGGGTGCATAATACACGGATGGCAATGGAACAATAACCCGAACTGTAGAGGTGGATGTTGTGGTACCTGAGGTTACGATTCCGGTCAATGATGGTACGAATAATGCTGGTTCTCTAGTAGAGGAAGCTCGCAATAGCTGGAAGAGCTTCACACATAGTAGGATCTCTGATAAAGGTATGAATCTTAGTTTTGTTGCTCCGTTGGTTGTTAATGGTGAGTCAGTGGCTCAGCTTGTCAAGAATGATGTTGATCGTATGAGTGAAAAGTGGGCAAATGCTCTAATTGTTTATGTTATTGGTCAAACCCCTAGTTTGATGGCCATAACTAATTACTGTAAAGCTCAATGGGAACCTAAAAGTGATTTTAAAGTTTTCAAACATGATGAAGGTTATTATGTTGTTACTTTGGAATCGAGGGAGGATAGGGATGCAATTTTGTACTCTGGTCCTCATCTGTTTTTTGGGAAAGCCATGATTGTGAAGCAATGGACTGCAACTTTTAATTTTCATAATGAGGTGTTACGAGAGTCATTCCTATTTGGATTAAACTACCAAATCTTCCACTTAATTATTGGAGCCTAGAATCTTTGAGTAGAATTGGTAGTGTTGTAGGTGTTCCAATCTATGATGATTAGTGTACAACCAAGCAGTTGAGGATTTCTTTTGCTCGAATCCTGGTGGAAATGGATGTTACTGTTGTTGTGCCTAATGAAATTAGTATTGCTGATTCAGAGGGGGTAACATTTAAACAAAAGGTTGTGTATGACTGGCTGCCTCAATTTTGCCAAAAATGTCAACAAGTGGGACATTCTTGTGAGAGGAAGGTTGGTAATAATCATGTTGTAAAGAAGGTAACTCAAAGGTGGGTTGAAAAAGGAGCTAATGTCCTACAGAAGGAACCTGCTATGCCTGCTCCTAACTTGATTTCTTCCTTGGGTGATGCTTCAAAAGGTGCTATTGGGGAGGGTGTGGGTGATGGTCTCTCTAAGGAGGGTCCAAACACCCCCCCCCCCCACCTGATAATGTGACTCCAGTAGCCACGCCAATAGTTCCTACTCAGAGACAGGACTCGGGGGAAGAAGGAGTATGGAGGGTAGTCACAAGGAAGTCTAAGGACAAAGGTAAACAAGTGGCATTTCAACATGCTAGGGCAACAGTGAATTATGAATTGCCAAAGCCTGGAATCCCAGCTGGAGCTGGGGGTGCTAAGGGACCTAACCCTTATTTATCATAATGATATGTACATCTTGGAATGTTAGAGGGATTAATGATCCCTCTAAGATAAAAGAGGTTAAATCCTTTTTATCTTCTCATAAGGTTGTTGTGTGTGTTATTAGAGACAAGAGTTAGGTGTCACAATGTGGGAAAGGTGCAGAAAAGTGTTGGTAAAGACTGGTCATGGTTCTGTAACTATAACCACTCTCCTAGGGGGAGGATTTGGAGGCAGCATTCTACTGTGACAATGCAGCTCATTGATGTGCAAGAGCAGTTCATGGTTTGTAATGTGAAAAGTAGGAGACACACTTTTAAGCTTGTGGCAGTTTATGGGTTGCATTCTATAGTTGACAGGAGGGCTTTGTGAAGTGGGTGCAATCTCATGTTGCAGAGCAAATGCCCATAATGGTGATAGGTGACTTCAATGCAGTGTGCCACTCTGATGACAGGAAGAATGGTGCAATGGTTATAGAGGCTGAGACTATTGATTTTGAAGAGTTCCTACTGAATACAAGTTTACTTGAAGCTAGGAGTACAAGCTTGTATTACTCTTGGTCAAATAGCAGTTTAGGTGAGGATAGAATAGTCATCCTAATTGACAAGGCCTTTGTCAATCAAGCATGGTTGGGAGTGTATGCTAATGTGTTTGTTCAATATCTTGCCCCCTGGGGTTTCAGATCACTCCCCTCTGATATTTGATATGGATATTGAATGTAGAGAGCAAGGGAGACCTTTCAGGTTCCTAAATATTATGACTGAGCATGAAGATTTCCAGAAGGTGGTTCAGGATGATTGGCTTTCTGTAGGGGGTTATTTTAAGCTTCATAATGTATGGGTTAAAATGAAGGTTGTTAAGAGAGAGTTGAAGAAATTACACACACAGCAATTTGGCAAAGCCCATGACAAAGTGAATATGTTGAGGAAACAGATTGATGATATTCATTGTCAACATGATTTTGACTTGGATGGTACTGCTCAGATGAGAGAGAAAGAGTTCTTAGCTGAATTGAGGCATTGGTCTCAGATTGAAGATAAAATCTTGAGGCAAAAATCTCGGATTAACAGGCTGAAGCTGGGGGATGCTAATACCAAGTTCTTTTTCACTGCTACCAAAGCCATATATACTAAAAATAGAATTCAACTGCTCATTGATGAATCTGGAAATTCTATTACAGATATGCAGGAGATTAGAGATGAAATATTAAAGTTTTACAAGATGTTGCTGGGCACGAAGGCTACTGCTCTTCCTAGCATTGATTTAAGTGTTGTGAGAAATGGGAAGATGTTGTCTGTTCAAGCTAGTACTTCTTTGATCAGGGCAGTTACTACAGATGAAATTGAGCATGCTTTATAAGGTATTGGTGATGATAAAGCTCCAGGGTTAGATGACATGAGTGCAGTGTTTTTCAAAGAAAGCTGGAGCATTATAAAGCAAGACATCTATGCTGCAGTGCAGGAGTTCTTCTCTAACTCTTATATGCATCATCCTATGAACTATACAGCAGTTACTCTAGTTCCTAAGGTGCATGCTTGTAAGGTGAAAGATTTCAGGCCTATAGCCTGTTGCTCAGTCATGTATAAGATTGTTTCTAAAATCCTAACCAACAGACTTCAAGCTGTGATTTGTGAAGTGGTATGTGATGCTCAATCAGGTTTTATCCCTGATAGACATATTACAGATAACATCTTATTAGCTACTGAGCTAATTAAGGGATACTCTAGATCTTATATGTCTCCTAGATGTCTAATAAAAGTTGATATCAAGAAAACCTATGATTCAGTAGAGTGGGAATACTTAGAAAAGTTGTTGCATGAGTTAGGATTCCCTGGGCAGTTTATTGGTTCGATAATGGAGTGTGTAAGAACTGTTTCTTATTCTATTCTTATAAATGGGGTCCCTTCTAAACCTTTTAGTGCAAAGAAGGGTTTAAGGCAAGGGGATCCTCTTTCCCCTTTCCTTTTTGCTTTGAGCATGGAGTATCTAAGTAGATGCTTGGATGATTTGCAAAAGGATCCTAACTTTAATTATCATCCTAAGTGTGAAAAACTTAAGATTACTCATCTTATGTTTGCGGATGATCTGTTAATGTTTTGTAGGGCTGACTTAAGCTCAATTGAATTGATGTTCAAGGCCTTTTCAAAGTTTTCTGAAGCTTCTAGGCTAGCTACAAGTATTGAGAAAAGCAATCTCTATGTGAGTGGAGTGAATGCAGATGTAACTAGAGATCTTGCTGCAATAGTTCAAATGCCAATTGGGGAGCTGCCTTTTAAATATTTAGGGGTACCATTATCCTCTAAGAAGTTGACTTATGCAGAAAGCAAACCTCTGGTGGAGAAGATTACTCAGAGAGCTCAGACCTGGATGGCTCAAGTTTTGTCTTATGTAGGGAGGCTGCAATTAGTGAAGACTGTGCTGAGTAGTATGCAAAACTACTGGGCCTGCATATTTCCCTTGTCTAAGAAAATTATTAGAGCTGTTGAGAGTGTGTGCAGGAGGTTTTTGTGGACAGGGAAAACAGGGGAGTCTAAAAAAGCTCCTGTGGCTTGGAGTACTTTACAAATGCCTAAGAGTGTAGGGGTGGAACTAATTAATATGGAAGCATCGAACAAAGCAACTATGCTCAAGTTGTTGTGGGCAATTGCTTTTAAAAGAGACAAGTTGTGGGTAAAGTGGGTTCATGCCTACTATATCAAGAGGACCTCCTATGTCACAGTGAGGATTAGTACTCAATGTTCCTGGTTGCTTAGGAAAATCATAGGTACTAGGGAGTAGTTGAATGATACAAGGGGTTGGCAATCTGCGTGTACTAATAACAAGTTTTCAATAAGGAAAACTTATAAGCTCCTTGTGGGGGAGTTTGATAGGGTGCATTGGAGGAGGGTAATTTGTAACAATGCTGCTGCTCCAAAAAGTAAGTTTATTCTGTGGCTTGGGTTTCATAACAGGCTGGCTACCACAGACAGATTAAGTTTGTGGGGTGTAAACTGCAATACTACCTGTAGTTTATGTAGGAGAGTTGATGAATCTGTGGAGCACCTATTTTTTCTGTGTGATTATGCTAATGAGGTGTGGCAGGGTGTGTGTAACAATCTAAGGTTTACAAATGTGAGTAGCAGCTTTCACAGCATCTTGGAAACTGCTAAAAGGAAAGCAAGACAGAAGCGTGGGAAAATTTTTGTCATGGCAGTCACATAATGCTTTTATGCAATATGAAGGCAACGTTACAGTCAAATTTTCACTCATACTCTTCATTCAGTGTCTAATGTAATCAGAGATGTATTGTTTAGAATTGTTGTTAGATGCTCTGATGAGGATAAACATAGTATGATTATGTAAATTTGTCTGGTTTAGGATGTTATGTAGCTATGCTAGCTTGTGTGATTAGCTTTTGTAATCACCTTTCTTTTGGTAATGTAATCCTTCATTTGCCAAAAAAAAATTCTTAGAAGTAGTATTAGCATTAAAATAAAGCAATGATTATATGACCACGTTAAGATAATAAAATCAAAACCATGTTGTTGTGCTATCTCGTAATAACAATCTCCCTACTAATATAATACATGACTACTATAGTACGGCAAGATATGCAAGTTGCAAATTAAAGCAGTATGGCAAAAATTGAAAGTCGTATTATCATAATTTGAATATGCCGCTAGCTAGATTTCATAGAATGCACAATTGAATTAACTTTAGTCTAATAACAAGATCTAACAACGTACTCATACTGTTTAGTAAGCAATTAATTGAGAGTTTCAAGATTGAAAACTACTATAAACTAATAACATGTTGGTGGTAAGTTCATAAAGTAAGTCCACGTTAGGCATAATGATCAATTAATGCTATAACAATGATAATGGATGGAACTTAACATGAGAGTAAGACAAACATCATCCACTACTAGAACATGTATATATTTAAATCAATGTTGAACTTGACAGTATAATAACATAATGAATCTAAGACGTTCGTAAACAAGATTATATAAAACTAACGAAAACTTGATTTTAAATCCAAAATCACAAGCTTAGAAACATGATATTACATATATAGAACAATATTTAAAGATATTTACATATACACGCACATTGAAAATTAATAATTACTAGGGAGGAAAAGAAAGGGTAAGCTAAGAGAAAAAGAGAGCTTAAACTTAAGAAAAGATATTTACTTCTCAAATTTGTTGTGAAGAATATGAGGAGTGGAGGCCCCTATTTATACTACTTGGTCAATCTATCGACATCTACCCATATCGTATCATTCCCAGATTTACCCTTAGGGAAAGCAACAACGAAATCCATCGAAATAGAATCCCACTTCCATCCTGGAAAATCTAAAGGTTGGACTTTCCCTTGGAGTCTTTTATATTCACTCTTCACCTTTTGACATGTTAAGCATTTGAAAACAAATTCAGCTATGTCCAACTTCATACGAGCTCACTAGAAATTCTTCTTTAAATCATTATACAACTTATCACCCCCAGGGTGCATCGAATATGGAGAATTATGGCCTTCTTCAATGATTTTCAATTTCAAATCTTCACAAGCTTCGGGCATACACCACCTTCCTTCTATTACTAAACTTCCATCTTCATGAATTTCGAAGTTTCTAGCATGACTTTCCCTCACCTTCTCTTTTATCTTTTCTATCTTTTCGTCTTTCAATTGAGCTTCCTTAATTTGATCAAACATAGAGGGTTGAATGGTCAATGCACTAAATATTTTCTCAACTTCTCCATATTGCATAATTTCAAGATTGACCATCTGAAAGTCTAAACACAGTTGATCTGCCACCACCATAATGCTTAAGGTATGACTTGTCTTCCTACTCAAGGCATTTGCCACTACATTGGCTTTCCCTTCATAGTATTAGATATCCAAATCGTGGTCTTTTATGAATTCTAACCATCTCCTTTGCCTCATATTCAAATCCTTTTGGGTGAAAATGTATTTCAAACTTTTGTGATTTGTATATATCTTACATGTCACCCCATACAAATACTGACACCAAATATTTAAAGCAAAACTATTGCGGCCAACTCTAGGTCATGAGTAGGATAGTTAACTTTGGCTTCAGTTGCCTTGATGCATAAGCAATTACTCTCCTATTTTGCATTAAAACACACCCTAGATCATGTTTAGATGCATCATTATATACTTCATAAGTATCACTCCCATCAGGTAAGGATAGCACAGGGATTGTGGTTAGGCTTTCTTTTAGGATGGTGAAAGCTTTCTCACATTATGGGCTCCAAATAAACTTGGACTCTTTCTTCAAATAATGGATGGAACTTAACATGCGAGTAAGACAAACATCACCCACTACTTGAACATGTATATATTTAAATCAATGTTGAACTTGATAATATAATATCAATCATGAATCTAAGACATTTGTAAACAAGATTATATGAAGCTCACGAAAACACGATTTCAAATCCAAAATAACAACCCTAGAAACATGATATTGCGTATGCAGAATAATATATAAAGATCTTTACATATACACGCACATTGAAAATTAATAATTAGTAGCGAGGAAAAGAAAGGGTAGGCTAAGAGAAAAGGAGAGTTTAAATTTAAGAAAAGAGATTTATTTCTCAAATTTGGTTTGAAGAATATGAGGGGTGGATGCCCCTATTTATACTAGTTGGACGAGTAGAGTCGTACTAGGACTCAGAACTAAAAGATCAGATAATTTTTTTAGAAAAGATAAATAATTTGAGTTAAGATACACTATTTCTTTCATGATCATCTAACTAGAATTGGGGAATATTCTCTAAGATAAATAATCTAGATGTTTATATTAATTATTTAGCAAAAGATATTAATTAAAAAATAAATGGGGAGAAGTAACGATACAACTCACTAGTCTGCGAGTTTGTGATGCGTCAACGCTTTTGATTTTTTTTTCTTTTCTCTTTTTTTTTTAAAAAAAAAATCCTTTTAAAAAGAATCTTCGATTTTACTAAACTAAGTACTTGGATTATAATTTGTGAACTTAGGTCCAATATTTAATTTGGGCTTTAATCTATTTGAAAAATCCATAATATATTATAAAAGCCTATTTAAAACCTTTACAATTAATAATAAACCTTTTTAATAAATGAAATCCTTTTAAAAATTATAATTAATAACTTACTAAAAATATGGAGTATTACACTTAGAGGGAACTGCTATTTGGTAAGTTTATTTTTGTTGTTATATTGAGGGGGCATATGGTTAAGGGTCTTCCGAAAAGGCTAAGGGAATTAACTAAGTTTGTTTACTCAATTTATTGATTCTTTTAACCCTCTCCTTACCCCCAAAGTCCTCTACTCTCATTCCCCCACCCTCCAAGGTTTCACTTACCCTTTCTTTGACTTATTATTAATCATCATTTTGACCACCCAACAACCACCTAACGTGGCCATTCAACCACCACCTACATGCAACCACCTAACCACCTCCTGACCCCTCCACCCACACCGTCCACCCAGCCACCAGATCTACCTACCCAGCCACCAAAATCGCCCCAGCCAACACCTACACCAGTCAACAGCCACCAAAACCACCCACCTAACACCCGCACCAACCACCCATCCATCAAAATTGGCCATCGAACACCAACAATGCCTACCAAGCAACCAAAACCACCCCAACACAATACTGCATCGCTCACCTAGCCACCAAAACTGCCCAACCCACACCTACCACCAACCGCGTTACATGCCCATCACCCACAAAACCACCACAATCACCAGAAATAATTCGAACCACAAAAACCACCCATTAACACCTGAAAACCCCACCACATAAACCACCACTTACCCACAAACCCTATAATTTCGTTGTAAAAAACATGAAAGAATGGGCAAATACCTCGTATCATTCATTATTTATAGATTTAGATAGTCAAATTCGACCATGAAAACTCTAGATCTGAAGTTTTCATGATCGAATTCAAACTTCAAAACCTTAAATATAACCTTTAAAACATAAGACAATATATAAAAAAGGTGGCGGCGGCAACTTACGGGGAAGGGGATGGAGCAACGACGTGTGATGAGGAAGGTTTGTGGCAACATGTGGAGGGGAAGGTGGCGGCGATGCGGCGTGGCAAGAGAGAGGGTGTAACACCCCGAAATTTCTCTGAAATTTTCGCGTGTTAATTATTATTATCTGATGTGATAAATTATAATTCTATCAAATTATTTTTCGGAAAGTATATATATATATATATATATATATATATATATATATATATATATATATATATATATATATATTTACACCTAATTATTTTATTGACTTTGTGCAAAGTTTATATTGTGTGTCTTATTTATGTGGCATTGTGTTAGTCGTATTATGTAGTTGTCTGCATTGTTCTTATAAAACGGACAATGTAGTACTTTTGCGTGTGCCGAGTGTATAATGTGATAGTATATTATGTGTATATTTATATTACATTGGTAATAATTATTTTTAGTTTGGAAAACATATACTTATACATTTTATTTTCGAACGTTTTACTTAGTGCCGAAAAATGTACATTGTACTAGTAATAGCCTTCGTACATTTGTTATTGTTTAGGGAGGTCCGAAAATTCTGATATAGCCATGTTATATGAAGAGTTTGGACAGATTTTTTAAGTTCCTCTTGTAACGTTGCGATAACCAAAGGTCATCTCTTCGTCTACCTTTCTTAATGCCTTTTAATCATCACCCTTTCACCTTCATTTTTCTGAAAATAAAATCAGCAACCCTTGGTCTTTGTGACTCCATTTCACACCCCATTCTCGTCCAACCATTAGAGAGGAAGAGAAAGAGTTCTTCTTCTCGGTTTTCGTCCATTTCTGCACACCCATTTTCTTTGCATCATATCTCCTTCGTTTCTTATCCGAATTGAGCGTGTGAGTAGTCAAAATCTATCTACTCGGAAAGATCTTGCTTGTGGTATAATTTGTTTTTGAAGAAAGGGGAAGACGCGACTCCAGTTTTCGTTGCAATCAGACGAGTCATCCGGTTTTGTTCCCTGTCGCACCTTTACGAAAATAACCATAGCCGGAGATCTAACCGTTGGATAGTCTTCAAATTTGGAAATAATGTTTATGACATCTTTTTCTTTACTTTGACCGGAGCTATTTGGATTCCGAGCTTTTGATCACCGCGAATCATAGTCGGAACAGAGCAGTGCAAAATAAGAGTTTTCAACATTCAAGGAAAAGGTAACTAGCGTTTTTCTAGTTCGGTAGAGTATAGATATTGAACTTAGGTTGTTAGAAATGCGTTAGAGAACGTAGTATCATGTTAGGAAGAACTTAGAAGATTGTATGGTTAAAGTTCCATGTTGTTATTGTTGTTGTTTTGTTGATGATTTGTTATTGTCGTTGTTGTTGGTGAGAGTTTGTTGTGTTATGTCATTATTGTTGGTGTTGGATTGTTTTGTTGTTATTATCGTTTTGTTGTGTGTTTGGGTTGTTGTTGTTGTGATTACGTTGTTTTGGTGTTTGGGTTGGTTGTTGTTTTGTGATTAGTTGTTGTTGGTGTTGGGGATTGGTTGTTGTTTGTCATTGTCGTTGTTGTTGGTGTTGAGGTTGGTTGTAGTTTGTATTGTCGTGTTGTTGATGGAGTTTGTGATGGTCGTTGTTGTTGGTGAGTCATGGACGATACGAGGGTGTTTGGGGTAAGTGTGGGTGTAAGGGAGGCTGGAGTAGGCGAGGATGGCTGGAGCAAGCCTCGGAGGAGTTTCGTGGGCAAGCGAACGAAGCACGCAAGCCACGGCAGAGGCTGCTTGCGACTCGCGAGCCTCGTCGCGACTCGCGATGCTGCCAGTCGCGACCCGCGAGCCTCGTCGCACCTCGCGACGGGTGGTCTGCCCTGGGTCGTGATGTGGTGTCTTTATTTCTGTTTTTGGTTTACAGCTTGTGTGTTTTGGCTTGGTTGGTCTTAGGTAAGTATGCTAAGGATGTTTGAGTAGTTTTTGGGTGGTTTAAGTATTACGTTAAGGGTATGTGTCCTCATGTGATGGGTAACCTTGGTTTTGAGTCTTGAAACGTGCCGGTTTGTGTTGGCTATGCAACTCATGTTGGAACCTTGTTGGTATGATTGGTTGAGTTACGCTCATAACTTGTTCTTATTGATGGTTGGATTTGATTGATGGTGTGCTTGTCTTGTATGATTGCACGTGGTTGATAGAGTAACTCTAGGAACGGTATGGTTCTAGAGGTCTTCATTAGGAAAACCTATGAACGGTATGGTTCAAGGAGTTTGCGTTTGATTATTCTAAGGGCGGTATGGTCCTAGAAATTTATGCTCAATAACCTAAGGGAGGTATGGTCTTAGGCTTTGGTTACTAAACCGTGGGCGGTATGGTCCATTGGTTACTACGGGTGGTATGATCCGTAGATTATAGCTATTCGAAAAGGGGTGTATGGTTCCTCGAATATGCAACGTAGGCCTTGGGCGGCATGGTCCAATGAGTCTACTCACAGGCGGTATGGTCTGTTATGTTTGAGCTTGTGGACCGCATTTGTTGCATTTGTTTGCAACGTTGACCGCATTTGTTGCATGGTTGTCTTTGTATCTTATAGCGAGTTGGTGTTGGTATTATGATTTCTGATGTTGTTTCTAATTATTTAAGCTCTTATCTGTTTCTATTTGAGCTGGAGAACTGCTAGTTACTCCCCACTGATTGTGGAAATTGTTGTATCTTTGTGCAGATGGTGACGCTGTTTAGAGTGGTTCTAGACTGGTTCGGGGGTGTGTGTGTTCCCCGTGTGAGCAAGGAAAGGGAGCTTGTCATAGTGGATGAGTATTTCATATTTGGACTTAGGATTAGATACTTAGTTGGTTTAAGTAGCTAACTCTAGTTTTGACTTATGTATTGGAACTATGAATTTCAGTTGTCTTAGTTTTGTTTACTCTATGTTTTTGAGGATTTTTTGGTGGTGTTATGACTCTTTGAGACTTGTTGAGGAATGAGGGTATGGGACCTCATTTTCCCTTTTGATTATATGTACTGGAGTTGACTTTTCCTATGATGGTTATTCTATTTTAGTTTTGTTCTACTCATTAGAGTGGCATCTCCGTCTCTTTGAATTTCCGCTGCCATTATCTATAGCTATTACCTTATCTTAAGACTATGTACCTCTTGGTTTTGGACGGGATGTTACAGAGGGGGTGCTAATAGTGGTGATATGATGGAAAGATGGTGAGAGGAGGAAGAAAGATGGAATGAGTAGTTACCAACCAAACATCTCTCTAAATCTAAGGATTTCACTTTCATTACCCCTCTATCCCTTTGTTGATTCCATTTCCTTTACCCCATGACAACCAAACGTCAATGCCTTATTTGAATAACAAAAGAATTTGATTTTTGGCTTAACTACATGCATGTAATCCTAGAGAGATGAAATGCATTAATATTATCCCAAAAAAACATTGGTTTTTTTTTCAACATATCCTTCCCTAAGAGAGTGCACCAAGGTATGGAAAGAGCAGACTGAGGAGGCATTTGGTTTATATAGTGGTACGAATTTGAAATCAAGAATAGAATCAAGGTGGTATAAGTTTGGAACTTGATACCTAATAACATGTATTTGGTTTTATTTGAGAATGAAAATTTTCTTTTATTTGATACCTAGAGGTTTGTTTTTTTTATTAGGAAATTAATTCAGTCCAAGGGCTAACCCCTACAAGGCTACTAGCCTGTAGGAAACACCAACACATTCGCTGGTAAGGCATGCATAGCATGCTAAGAAAATACCCCAGCATAATGCTGGGGGTAAGGATCGAACCCCTGACCTCGAGGGCCAAGGGGGAGCGCTCTACCTACTTGAGCTAACTCCTATCCTTTGATACCTAGAGGTATTGGTATGAGCCAAATCCACTTTTCCCCCTTGAGTTTCTAAACCTCATACCATATGGGTTTGAGGTATGGGTTTTAAATCTATCAATTTTTTAAAACACTAGGTATAGGCTTTGCTCATTCTAAACCCATACCTCATACCAGAATCATATGAACCAAACGCTCCTTGAAATATCTCATTAGGCTTTGAAGATGATAATTTAATATTGAATTTTTTTTAGGGGGGTCCTAGAGTTCAGGGATTTGGTTCTAAGGTTATATTTGGTTCAAATGATTTTAACTTATTTCAGAAAAAATAAGTTCGGATAAGATAAGTTTAGATAAAACAAGATAAATTAAGGTAAGATAATATAAGTTGAATGGAACAAACTAACTATTTAGACAACACAAAAAACTAGAATATAAGTTCAAATAAGATAAGTTCAAATAAAATAAGATAAGATCAGATAAGAAAAGATAAGTTCATATCACATAAAATAAGTTCAAATGGGATTATTTATATAAGTTCAAATAAGTTGAATCAAATAATATCATACACATTAATGTTTTCAATTTCACAATATAAAGTTCCACTCACTTTCCAAACATTATAAGGGAATCTGCAATAATGAAATCATAATTTCTAATATTTGCCAAACATCATATTTGGAATTGATATAAATAAGAATTTCAATTTCCATACTTGTAAAGAAGTTATAGAGAAATTATTAGAATAATCAGTCTAATTTTAACATAAAATTAGACAAATCCACTCTTACATTCTCCTAACAAGTATATTCCATCTCGCTCTAACCAACACTATCCCTAAACATCTCGCACCAACCTAGTCGTTCCTTCTGTTGTCCTTCCTTTATTTTCCTTTGAAACTCGAGCTAATTAAAAAACTGATAGTCTTACCAAATGCATTAAACTAGTCCCTATACAGATTAAACTAGTCAATAAAAAAACTATAAAATGTTGTTACTGAATGGATTAAAACGGTTACTATATTTAGAAAGGTTGCCCCTTGTATTCTTCAAATTGAACTTGGATCGTTGCCTAATTTTATATTAAAAGTAGGTTATCTCTTAAAAGATCAACTGTAAAAATCAACTCCATGTGCCTAACCACAACCTAATACACTTTGAAACGATAATATGAAAACTAAATTTTGATGGAGACAATTAGTTAAATAAAAAAATTTAACTAGAATATATGATAAGTAGTTTTTCAAAGTATTTCAAATGTCACAAACAAATATAACATGTATTTTGAGAGTACAAAATAGAATGACTTATTGAAATTTTATAATTCAATAACAATGTGTAAATCCAAGTTTAACAAATTCAACTTGTCTCCTTAGCTATGATTGGTGAAATATTTTATGTTTGATAAATTATATTCTTTATCCAATTCTCAATTAAATATCGAGCTATAAAATGAATATATGGTTTGTGTAACCAAAAAATGAAAAGAGAGAAAGCTAGAGAGATAAGCTCTAGAGTTTTTTTCCCAATTCACATCCCCAAAGAAACCGTAGCCCTTGCAACCCGAAAAATCCAATGCTTAAATCAACGAAAAATTCAGATCTATCTTCATATCTTTACTTTTGTAACAATCTTGTTACTAAAGATCTTGCTAATTTGCTGGTTATCTAGTAAAGTAGATAACTTTTCGTTTTCTTGTAGTTTTGCGAGTAGTAGACCTGAAACTTTAAGTAGAGTGGTTTACATTAATTTTACTCAATGTCAGGGCAATGAGTTTAGACATAGAGTAATTGAGCCATTTTTCATGATTAATGCGGCTGCTTCATCCTCTTTTTGGATTAGGTGGCTTCAATTCATGTGTTTGCCTTTCTTTGTAATCATCTGAAACGATGCTTTAGGGTGGCTCATTTTCTGACAACCTCCCTAGTTGTTTCTTTCCTTTATTAAAAAAAAAAAAACCTTGTCTCCTTAGCTAATTGATAAATGCATATTTTCACATCAATTAGTTGCATATATAGGGTGCACTTTCATACAGGATTAGAGAATTTCCGTATCATTTGTTTGTATCTGGGTCAGCTTTTTTGGTGAATATGTTATTTTCTTAGTTGTTCGATTTTGTGAAGTGATTTTAGGTAAGCTAGACACCACCTATATATTGAATTATGTGGGTATCAAGGCACTTGTATGAGATTTCACAACATACCATATGCCTTAAAAATGCTAGAGTCTAAGAAGATGCAAATCGTATATCATATCTATGTGAAAACTAACACTCTTGCGTTATTTTAGTCATAATTTTTAGTTTGGAAATAGTAATGGATTGATTCCAATTTGGTGGAAAATAAAATTTCAAGAGATTTTCGTCGATATATTACATGCTTAATGTCTTAATCAAAATTCTGGATCAAATGTTATAGTTTTTCGAAATCTAGCTAGATTGCGACAATCATGAGCATTCCCATGCCAATTTTGAAAAGATCATGTAAACCTACTTCCCGACCTTTTTGAAGTTCTCGATTGCCTTTTTTTAACTATTCACAACCGTGCCATCTTACATGTCGGTACTTCATGGTGTTGGGTCGGTCCTTATATATATGACTCTAAGTCGATTTGTTGTTCAAATAAAGAATACAATACACTTTTTAGCCCTAATTTTAAGAGAATACTACACTTCACTCTTGAAATTCTATAATCTTTAATTTTTTGAGAGAGAACCTAGAGAATTTCTTTGATAGAATCTCTTGTTCTATAATATTTTATACTTTACTTTTTTTTAATTATTCTAGAGTTTGGTTAAAGCCTAATATGGATTTAATGTTGTGAATTCATGCTAACTCCTCAAATTCATTGTTATTATGATTCAATCATGTAAGGCTTGGTTTTCTCATCAATAGTAGTCACTTATCTACATATGTTACGTATAGAATGTGATTGGTTTATAATAACAATTGACTCTCAATTAACATCACAATTTTAGTCCTATACTAATTTTTTTTTTGCCCGGACGATGTCCCGGGTCGGTTACAATAAACAAATATGTTATTATTTTTAAATTTCATAATTTATTTTGTTACTTTTCTTATTTTTTGTCCACTAATAAATTGAAAAATTCATGTCATGACGCGATAAGTAAAAAAATTTGAAAGGTTTGAGTTTTAAAACAATACCTTAAAAGAAATTGTGGTAATAGAATATGACATGAATATTCTCTTGTAAGTTACGTAACAAGAGTGTTATATATATATATAATTGTTTAAGTCTTAATTATAATTATTATAGGACTTCATCATATTTTATTTGAAACATTAGACAATAAAGTCATAGTGTATTGATGGTTAAGCTCTTACTTTTCATTTCAAAGGTCACGTGTTCGATACCTTGCAATTACACTTTTTTTTTAAAGTGAGGAGTACACATAAATATAAAACATTTCCTTTAGAAATTTGAGGAAAGTACCACGTGGCACTATGCTTTCTTTTTTGGTTAATTATAATAATTACAAGACTTCATCATATTTTATTTGAAACATTAGACAACAAAGTCATAGTGTATTAATGGTTAAGCTCTTACTTTTCATTTCAAAGTTCACGTGTTTGATACCTTGCACTTACACATTTTTTTTAACTATAGGAGTACACATAAACATAAAATATTTGTATTAGAAATTTGAGGAGAGTGCCACGTGGCACATAGGCTTTCTTTCGCACGCCTTTTAATATATTTGTATAGATAGATATCGACTCAACAATCTAGGCGACTATCTCAGATAATAACATAACAACCAAACAACGAAAGCAATTTGATGACAATCTAAAGTGTGTCACCAATTTTATGAATGGATGACATCAATTAAGAGACGACAAGGGAATGGAGTGAGATCTACTCTGATTGTACAGATCCACTCTCCAGGTAATTAATCTAGCCATGATTCTAGGTTGAATGTGAATTTGTTGAATGAAATAAATGATACTTCGGGTGATATAATGGAGTGAATAATGGGGAAGGAATTGCTAAACCTGTGAATTGTGTGAAAATTGTTTTTGATGATATCCAAAGTGAGGTGGATTATTGGAATTCTGCCATAATCTGTTTTGTTGTTGGTGCTAATCCACCTTTATATGTGATTGAGGGTTTTTTTTAGGGGAATATGGAAGAATATGGGGGTGGATAAGGTTGCTAGTGTGAATAAGGGAGTTTTTATTATTCGATTTAACTCAATGGAAAACATGGACAAAATTTTGAGGAGTGGTGTTTAATTTTTTGATAAGAAACCAGTATATGAAGGCGTGGGCTCCTGGTGTTTTTGAATTAACTAAGGAGGTGGTAGGATTGCTGCTAATATGGATTCAGCTTCATAATCTTGATATAAAATACTAGGGTGAGAGAAGCTTATTTAAGATAGCTGGGCAGATTGGACATCCTGTGAAAACAGACCAGGCTACTACTAAGATAGAGCGATTGCAGTATGCCAGAGTGCAAGTTGAAGTTGAGGTAGACCAGGAATTTCTAGAGAAGGTGTGCTTCATGAATGAAAGAGGCATGATGGTGGATGTTCAGGTAGGGTATGAATGGAAACCGATGGTTTATTCTAGATGCAAGAATTTGGGCATATTGTAGATCAATGCAGGAAGAATGTTGCAAGGAGAGTGTGGAGACAAAAGGAACCAGGGGAGATGGAACTTGTCAGCAGCACAGTAGCTCAATTTAATCATGAAGGTAATGAGGATCATGAGGGATTCAGGAGGATGACTCAGCCTCATAAAAAGCAAACTCAGGTGGTTCAAAATGTGACAACTGATAATTCTTTTTAGCAGAGGAAGGTATATTGGTGGGAAGTGTTCAGTGTGAACAAGGAGAGTTGATGCAGGGAGGGATGATGACCCTCCACTGCGTCATGAATGAGCTTGTATGCTGGAATATAAGGGGATTAATTGAACAATCCTATTAAGCAAAGAACATTCAGGAGGTTTATTCAAGACTGTAATGCTGGGATTGTCAGCCTCTTAGAGACTAGGGTAAAGGTTCAAAACATGGGAAATATTTACCTTAGTATTTGTCCAGGGTGGTGTTTCACAAGTAACTCTCAATTTCATAAAGGAGGCAGGGTGGTGGTTATGTGGAATCCCCACATGTTCGATGTTAACATTTTGCATTGTGACAGTCAAATGGTGCACTGCCATGTTAATCCAAAATGTGGAAACCTGGTTTCTTATGCACTTTTATTTATGGTTTCAATGATGCCATAAATAGAAAATTATTATGGGAGCAGCTCAGGTATATAAAAGGTCAATGTAAGGAGGAGGCCTGGCTGTGGATTGAGACTTTAATTGTGTTTTAAACATGGATGAAAGAATTGGTTCCCCAATATGATAGAATGAGGTGTTAGAGTTCAGAAATTATGTCAATCATTGTAAGATGAATGACACTAAATCTTCTCGATGCTTTAATACTTGGAACAACAAACAGGAGGGAGAGGGCATGATCTTCTCTAAAATTGATAAAGTTATGTGTAATGAGTGGCTGGAACAATATGAATATGTTGTTGCTACCTTTCTCCCTAAGGGGGATTTTGATCACTGTCCTAAGGTGATGACCACCTATGCCATGAGCCTGGGAGGTAGGAAGTCATTTTAATACTTTCCTATATGGAGGGAGAGTGCTCAATTTGATGAAATTGTGAGAAACAGCTGGCAGGTTGAGGTGAGGGGTACACTGATGTTTGATGTTGTGCAAAAGTTGAAGAACTTAAAGACGCTTCAAAACTCTTGAATCAGGAAGGCTGCTCTGACCTGCAAGTCAGGGAATGTGCAGCTGTCGGCGCCCTCAAGAAATTGTCAGGAGGAGCTGCATAAACATCCTAATGACCTTATGCTTAGAGAACTGGAGATTAAGGCTCGAAATGAGTTTAAGGGTATCCATGATGACTATGTTGCTTTCTTGTAGCAAAAAGCAAAGTCTATATGGATAAAATATGGGGATTTAAACACTAAAATGTTTCATAGAGTAATTAAGAAAATGCAATTACAGAATGTTGTTTTTGGTATTCATACAGATGATGGTGTTTGGGTGGAAGAGCCAAAGGATGTTAACGATGCAATTCTGAGGTATTATCAAAAGCTACTAGGCTCAATGATGCCTAGTAGGAAAATGGAGAAGAGAAGCATTGTTCACATTGGTCCCCTGCTTACTAAATTACAAACAACTAGATTGTTAGCCCCATTCACTGGTCAGGAGGTTAGGGATGCAATCTGGTCCATTCTAGGAGACAAGGCCCCTGGGCCTGATGGTTATGGAAGCCAATTTCATAAAGGTACTTGGCATATAATAGGGAGGGATGGTATTGAGGCTGTTTTAGATTTTTTTTATTCTAGGCAGCTCCTCACTGAAATAAACTCCACAACCATCACTTTGATTCCAAAGGTGACTCGTCCTGGGAATGTGAGTGAGTTCAGACCAATATCTTACTGTAATGTCAGTTACAAATGTATTAGAAAGCTTCTATGTAGTAGAATGAGGGAGGTTCTGCCTGACATCATTATGGAGACACAAGGAGCATTTGTTCACAGTAGGTATATTGCTCACAATATCATGATCTGCCAAGATATTATGAGGCAATATGGACGAAGCAATGCAAGTCCTAGTTGTATGTTGAATATTGACATGAGGAACGTGTATGGTATCATTGAGTGGGGTTTTCTGGAAGAGATAATGTTGGTTGTTGTGGGTTTTCCTACTAGATTCACACATCTCATCATGGTTTGTGTCACCTCTCCCAAATTCTCTCTTATGGTGAATGGATCAATGTATGGACATTTTTCTTCTAAGAGGGGTCTCAGGCAGGGTGACCCACTCTCTCCCTTACTATTTGTTGTTTGTATGGAGTACCCCTCCAGGATAATCAAGAAGATTAGCATGAGACCTGATTTTAGCTTCCATCCAAAGTGTGCTCCAATGCAGCTAACCCACCTATGTTTTGCAGACGACTTAATACTGTGTAGTAAGGGTAAGTTTCAGTCTGTATTGCTACTCCTTCAAGGTTTCAAGCTTTTCTCTGAATCTTCAGGCCTACAAGCAAATGACCAAAAGTCTGCTATGTACTATAGTGGTATGCTTGAGGGTGATGTTGACTAAATATTACATATATTTGGCTTTGTGAGAGGATATTTACCTTTTAAGTATCTAGGAGTGCCTATTTGCTCCAAGAGACTCTCAATTGCTGATTATGAATGTTTGATGGATAGGATGATGACCAGAATCAGGACTTGGAGCTCTAAAAATATCTCATTTGCAGGGAGGTTACAATTAACAAACTTTGTGTTGTTGAGCCTTCATATCTACTGGGATCGGGTTTTTGTTTTGCCTAAAAGTGTCTTTAAGGATATTTGGAAAGTTTGCTTTTCTATGGACTGGCAATCATTACAGTAGTAGAGTTGGTCATGTGAATTGGGATGATGTGTCTCGACTCAAGTTATCTGGTGGTTTGGGAATCATAAATAGTAATCTCTGGAATCTAACAGTCATGGGAAAGTATGTTTGGACGGTCGAGAAAAAATTAGATAACTTATGGGTTAAATGGGTGCATTCTGTATATATTAGAGATCACACGTGGTGGGAATATTAGCCTAAGGCCTCAGCAAGCTGGTATTGGCGCCAGGTGTGTACTGTGAGGGACAAGTTGAAGCATCACTTCAGTAGCACTCAAATACATCAAATGGAGTATTATTTTGCACACAAAGTTTATGAAACTCTAGCTGGGGAACAAGATAGCTTGAACTGGAGCAGAGTTATTTGGAACAGATTAAGTGTTCCAAAACATCAGTTTTGCTCACGGTTAGCAACATAGGAAAAACTGAGAACTAAAATACAATTGTTCAAATGGGGAGATGATCTTTGTCTGCTTTGTGGGACTGCGCCTGAGACGAACGCACATTTGTTCTTTCATTGTCAATTTAGCCATGGATGTCTAACTAAAGTCAAGCAATGGGTAGATATCAGATGTCAGAGGATGGAACTTGGGTAGATCATTACTTGTATAGAAAAAGGCACTTCAAGTTCAGGAGATCAGTGCAGCTTGCTAAACTTGAGGCCTTGGTGTATTTCATTTGGAGGAACAAGAATGAAGCTCTATGGAATTTTAAAGTTGGTAGTATAGATTCCACCATACGTCGTATACAAAACATTGTAAATCAGAGAGTGTATAGTTGGTTGCTTAGGAAGATAAGTGATGATGATAGAAGATGGTTTAAAAAACTGTAAGTAGTTGTTCCTTCTCCCTGTTGGGCTGAAGTTTGGTTGTAAATGTTTTGTTTGAAATCCAATGCTTGCTTACCTATATAAAAAAAAATAACGAAAGTAATAAAGTGACTCAAAGGATCTTAATATTGAAAACCGATTACCGGAAGAAAATCCACCAAAGTATGCATTAGGAATCAAAATATAGTGATAATTACAAATTTCTCAAACATCTCTCTTAAATTGTTTTCTTTTTAATCTAAAAACAATAGACATAAACGACCCTATAAAGTATCCAAAGTTCTATATCAATCTCGCAAATGACAATCATAACGAAAATAAAAAATCATAAAATGGTACAAACAAACAAGCACAAAAACAACGCACACCTTATCTAACTTTAACCGGACCCAACCCAACCCAACCCAACCCAACCCAACCCAACCAGCCCCGAAACGAACGTTAAGAACAAGAGAGAGTTATTGCAACCGCCGGGCACACCCTCCTCTCTTCTCCGGCCCAAGCCACAAACAACCCTAAACATACCCTTTTGGCTTTTCAAAGACCTTTCTCTTTCTTCCTCAACTGCCCCCCCTTCCCTCCCTTCGACACTCTCTTTCTCATTCTCTTTCTCTCTTCCTCCACAACCGTGGTCTTCCAATGACCACGTCGTCAGAGGAGTCCGACCCCTCTTTTTTCTTATATTGATCACACACAAAAAAAGAAGATACAACTTTTAAATCATCTTTCATGGCTGACATTTTGTTGGGTCTTTCCATCTTCTACAGACTACAATGGTAAAGCTCTTTAAAACCCCATCTCATTTTCATCTTCTTAAACTTTATTCTCTATTGGGTTCTTTTCATATCCGTCGTTTCTCATCAAAAAAATCCAATCTTTCTTCAATCAAATCCGCCCTTTCATCGTTGCACCACTCTAATGATACTTTAATTTTGAGAGTTTGTGAAATTTTGTGTGATAATCGCTGGAAATGCAGCTCCGAATTGATTCGTTTGAGCCCTAAATTTACACCATATCTTGTGGAAAGAGTGATTCATACCCACATGGATACTGGATCACTCTTGCAATTCTTTTATTGGGTCTCTAAGACCCCAACTTATGAACATGATTTCAATTGTTATTTTTCTATGATAGATAGGCTGGTTTTAGATTGTCGTTATGATGATGCCCATCATTTGATAATTTTGACTGTTAAAGCTTGTAAGAATGCTCAAGAGCTGAAAAGGGTCGTGGATTATTTGCTTGATATTCGGAGGCGGGGTCTTAAGATCAATTTGTATAGTTTTAATACCTTGTTGATTGCATTGGGTAGGT
Source organism: Beta vulgaris subsp. vulgaris (assembly GCF_026745355.1). Taxonomy (NCBI): domain Eukaryota; kingdom Viridiplantae; phylum Streptophyta; class Magnoliopsida; order Caryophyllales; family Amaranthaceae; genus Beta; species Beta vulgaris. The sequence continues at coordinate 5,945,583 of NC_079210.1, forward strand.
TCGACATGGTTGGTGTTGCCTGTAATGTGTATATTGAGATGATATGTAGTGGAGTTAGTCCTAGCCTTTTGACATTTAATACTTTGATCAATATATCCTGTAAGAAGGCAATGGTCCGGGAAGCGGAGATTTTTTTGAGTAAGATTTGTCGGTTTGGGATGTGGCCGGATGTTTTTACTTATACTTCGTTGATTCTTGGGCATTGTAGAAACCACAATTTAGGTAAGGCCTTTGGGTTGTTTGATATGATGTTGAAGGAGGGTTGTGAACCAAACTCAGTGACATATAATACTCTGATCAATGTGCTCTGTGATGATGGTAGGATAGATGAGGGTTTGAGGCTGCTTAGGAAAATGGTGGAGAAAGGGGTTGAACCTACTGTTTATACTTACACTGTTCCAATTCTCAGACTGTGTGAGTGTGGTCGGGTTGAGGAAGCTTCCAGAGTTGTGGGGGCCATGTTGAAAAGAGGCTGCAGCCCTAATGTTCACACGTATACAGCTCTTATTACTGGGTTGTCTCATGCAGGGAATCTGGAGGTTGCTACTGGATTATACAATAGAATGATGAAACATGACGTGTTTCCAAACACTACTTCATGTAATGCGTTGATCCATGTATTGTGTGATGGTGGAAGGGTTGAACAAGCTCTGAAGATTTTTGAATGGATGGAAGCTCATGGCTGTTTGCGGAATTCTCGTACCTACAATGAAATAATAAGTGCATTGTGTTCAAGAGGTTCTGTGAAAGAAGCTATGGTGCTTTTTGGTGATATGAATAAGAATGGTCCCTCACCAACTGTGGCAACATATAACATTCTAATTTATGGTTTCATAATGCAAAAGAATCTGGATCATGCTTTAAGATTGTTTGATTTGATGAGAGATAGTGGATATGAACCTGATGAATACACTTACGCTGAAATCATATCTGGGTTCTGCAAAGTGGGCAAGCTGGAATTAGCCTCTTCTCTCTTCCATGAGATGACAGAACGAGGTTTGCTTCCAACTGAATTTATCTTTACCATTCTAATTGATGGCCATTGCAAAAGAGGTAACATAGATGGAGCACTAGAATTACTTGGGAAGATGAAGGAATATAGTTGCTCTCCTGTAATTGAGACTTTTAATGCCATTATAAGTGGATTAGCAAAAGAAAATAGGTTTGTTGATGCGGAGAAATTGTGCAGCAGGATGTCTGAGTATGGATTTTTACCTAATGTTGTCACCTACACATCATTGATTGATGGCCTTTGTCGACATGGTGGGACAAATCTTGCTTTAAAGGTGCTTCATGAGATGGAAAAGAACAACTGCCAGCCAAATTTGCATACTTACAGTGTACTCATACATGGATTTTGTCAAGAAGGAAAAGTTGACTGTGCAGAAGGTTTGTTTGAACAAATGCAAAGGGAAGGAATATCCCCTGATGTTGTGGCATTTACCTCTCTTATTGATGGGTTTGTAATGGTTGGTAGGCTAGATCATGCCTTTAGGCTTCTCCAGAAAATGTTGGAGTCCAGCTGCCAACCTAATTATCGCACTTTCAGTGTATTGCTGAAAGGGTTGTATAAAGAATGCCATTTTCTGGTCAACAAGGTTGCAGTCCAGAATGATGTCTCTTATAGTTTCCCTTCTGATACTAAGGACATTGGATCCGAAGTAGTCAACCACCTCTTTGCCAGACTCTCAGAAATTGATGGTGAACCCACAGTCAGCACCTACGAGACTTTGATAACTGGTTTATGTAGAGAAGGCAAGTACTACGAGGCAGAACAATTGGTAAAAAACATGCAGGAGAAACAATTGCCTCTGAATAATGGCATCTGTAATTCGCTATTGATAATTCATTGTAAAGGTTTAAGAGTGGAAGCTGCTCTAGGACTCCTAAAATCGATATCAAGTAGTGATTTAGAGCCCCCATTATCTACTTATGCCTTGCTTATATCTACGTTGTGCAAGTTAAATCAGGTGGATGAAGCTGCATCGCTGTTTAAGGACGTCCTTGATAAAAATTGGAACTCAGATGAGGTTGTATGGAGTGTGTTAGTTGATGGATTATTGAAGGAAGGACATTTGGATCCATGTGTGAAGCTACTTCAAATAATTCAGTCCAGTAAACACACTGTCAGTTTGTTCACGTCCAAGCTTTTGGCTGAAGAAATGTCAAAAGTGGAGGGATCTTCGAAAACTAATCTGATTGTTGACAAACAGATAGACACTACAGATTGTTCCCCTGATTGAGATCTTGCATGTTCAGCGAGCATTGGCTCGTGATTAATTGATGCTTGTCAGTGTTTCTGCAAGTGATAGTGATCGCGATGGCAAAAGTTTGCCGAAGTGTCTCCTATGCAGCTCTGTTGTCCACACAAGGTGAGCAAGCATATACAAACTTCAAGATCTGCTGAACTTTATGCTTCTCTTCTGTGACATAAGTTTTTTTGCTCTGCCAATGTCAATGTCTTCAATTAACATTTTACTGATTTATCTTTGAGTCTAATGCTATTACTATGTGGTGAAAATGGTAGGGACTGGGAACTTATCATTTCCTTTGAGTGGTTGGTCACGGGTGGCTATCAGTATTATGCAAAAGTCCATGATGGAACCAGTTGCATCTTTCTCCATATGAGTTGCTTCAAGGAGGGGTTTTCTCTATTGGCAATTTAGCTAGAAGATTTTATTCATGGAAGCATATTCCACACTCTTCTTGATGGATTGGAGGCTGAAGTATCATGTAGTATCTGGCCTTGAGGGTGTCCCTTGAGAGCATGGAATTCAGAGAAGCCGCCTACAAACAGTCTGACAGATGCTTCAGTGCAGGTGGCTATATTATCAGAATTGGGGCTCTGTGAAGGTAAGAGCTTTACCTCAAATATCATATACATGGAAACCTTAAGACTCCTCAACGGCTTAACCATATTAACTGTCAGGCGGTAAAGTTACAAAGGAGGAAAGTCCTCACACATTGCTCAATTTTGAAGTGATTTTTTTTTTTTTTTTTATTGTTTTGTGATGCACTTAATATGTCACTTAGTTGGAAGGATGATGCTGAAGTTCCGACTTCTGAGTAATCCATCTGCAGAAATTATTATCAATGCATCTGTAGTAGCAGAGCACATAAAATATACGGTTTTTTCACCAAGTAACCCCGAGTTTCAAAAAAATTCACCTGGTACCCTCCATGTTTTCAAAATTCACCAGGTACCCCTAAGCTTCAAACTAATACACGGGTACCCTTAAATACCCTTAATGACTAACGGCGTTAACCGCCGTTAGTCATTAACCCTAATTAATGTCTAATCATAACCCTAAACCCTAAATCTAACCCTAACCCTAACCACCCCTCCCCCACCCTCCCACCACCCCTTTAGCCTCCCCCACCCCTCCTCCTCCCCACCCCCTACCCCTCCACCGCCGCTTGATCGTCGTAGCACTAGTTAGAGATCTGGGTCCTAGTTGATACTCAGATCCATTGACGTTGGGAATATTTGAAATTGCTAGACATTCATCGAATATCGTACCAAATTTTTGAGTACTTCTAGTTTTGAAAATCTAACATAATGATAAGTCAATATATAGAGATATGTTTGAAATCTATAAAATGTTTGAGAGAACTTTGGCTGTTTTGCATGCAATTTCTGTGATAAATATAGCATGCACGCAATGAAGAACCTGGAATTGTTTTAACCTGTTATAATTGTGGATTATTTGGTGAAGGAGATCATATTAGTATCTGACATTCTAGTTTCTGGTCTTTAGACAATTACTAGCATGGCTACATTTTAAAAACCTGGAATCATTTTAACCTATTAGGGGGTATTTGGTTGGGACGGTAGGACCTTGTTAGGGGTAACCAATAATGGAAAGGGAATGGCTGTACTAAGATCCATATTCATGGATTTCAATGGTCAAATTCAAGCATAAAAGCTTCAATTGCAGCTTCAATGATGGAATTGGACCACTAAAACCACCACAATAACCAAAAAAAATCCGACCACTGTTCATGAGTGTAGGAAAGAGGAAGATGGCCAGGGGGAAGGAGGAGAATCCAAAAAGAGGTGGCTGTTAGGATGTAGAGAATGGTTGGAAGAGGAATCAATCATGGTATTTGAGAATTGATGAGAGAGGAAGAGTTGGGTAGGGGTAGTGGGGTTGTTTCCCAAAAAATGAACCAATCATGTTTTGAAGTTCCCTTTTGTGATCTCATCTATCACCTTTCTTGATTCCTTTCATTTCTTTGTTGGAGAACCAAACACCCCTTATTAGTTATAGATATTAAACTATTAAGATTTAAGCATGTTATCATATTGGTGAAGGAGATTGTATTAGCATTTGACATTATAGCTTATGGGCTTTAGACAATTACCTTGCTGAAAAAAGCCAGCTCTTAAGACTGGGTCTTGAAGGGTCTAGCCAAGTACTTCTCATGTTAATGAGGTATGAAATAGTTGCACTTATATGACTAGGTGGTAGATATATCAAATAACGTGATCTGAATGATACATCCCCAGTTCTACCTTATTCAAAGCAATATGAACTCCCTTCAGATAGTGGAAAAAAATAAGACACTAGGACTTCTTCAAAGCATTTAGTGATGTTACAATACATTTGAGGGTTCGGACATTTCTAATATGGAGGTGAAATTATAGCGCTGACTGCTGAGTGAGTGGTCATAGGCAAAACTTGTTATTGGAGATTGGTCATTGTGCCTGTCAATAATTGTTATTGGAAAAGAAAATGGCAGTAGAGGGGCATTTATATCGGCTTGCAGGTGTTTGCTCATGGCTGGCCTGGCCGGTCTGATGTGGTGGAAGTTGCATGGGACTATGGGAGCCCTGGGATAAGGGGAGAGAGGGAGCTAGAGGGTGGGGCTCCATATGAACAGTTCAGTAATCAGTATTGAAATTAATTCAACATATGTTTCACCACAGGAATTCATAACCCGACATAAATTAAATAGGTGCTGCCTAGGGATTTTTTCAATATGATCTGTGTCCAAATCTTCTACCCTATTCTTGTACCTTGTGTGGCTTATGAGACCTGGAGTATCAATGATCCTATCAGCTGCGAGTTGATTCAACTGTTTGAAACTATTAGACCTTGTCGGAATTGTTGCCATCTCTGTTTGCTTTATAGTTGAGGTGTCTGTGGATGCATCCTGGTGATACTTGGTAGTCAAGAGAGTCTATCCTTGTCTTTCGCTGTATGCATGATTAAGTAGATACTTCTACATTACAAAGAAATAATGATTTATGGTTGCCATCTTGTTGCAGGCTTGAGCAATGTTGCTTGGATGTGTCAATGGAGTACATTTTTCCAAGATTTAAGGCAAGTGTACACACACATTTTATAGGTGATGTGATCTTGTGACACTCAGTTGTCCCTTTTTGTTGTATACCTAACCAGATAAGTATAGCAGACTACATTCTATTCAGGTGACCCAATATTCATTCAATATTTATTCCTCTAGTTTGATTCATATTCTTTTTTAACAGAAAGCAATAAGAGTATAATCTCTTTTTTTCGAGAAATAAATCAAATCTTCAGTATTGCTGACAGAATTTTGTGAATTCTACTTAATATTGCTCTGTGTTGGAGTCGTAATGCTTTAAAATCCATCTTAAGCTGCAATTTCTGGTGTACGAAAGCATCAGTTGATTGCGTCTGTTTGTCATCTAGATCCACAGAGGTCGTATCATATAAGGTGTAAGTTAAGTTGAGGAAATGGTGTGTAATTTTCCATGGAACATTGTATGTAAATGACAATGGTAACAGATATCAAAGGTGTTTCTTCTTCATTGAAACTAGTACTAATTACCACCGGAAAGTATGGTAATGACTATGACTAATAAGTACCTAGTGGTATTGAAAAACTATGAAGTTACCCTATGAAGAAATGCATTGCTATATCACTTCGATGTTGTATGAAAGGAGAAGTCGGTATTATAAGGTGTGATTTATTTTCTAATACACCCAACTTTTGATTTGATTTGATTTTTATGTGAAAGTATTTAGTTCTTGAGGAAAGATGCATTGTGCTTAGTTTGATGGTAGAATTTATCAAAATCACCTCTAATTGTACTTAGTTGGATGGTAAGTTTTTAGTTAGAGTTTCGTTCTCAAGTACATTTTGTATTCTATTGATTTAAGCTTGTGGCAGTTGCCTTAATATGAGAATTTAATTTTTTATGTCGATTGGTTAGGACTTTGGCATATCACATCCGTAATTTGTGCTCGTGGCTGACAATGATCACGGTAAGTCGATAATATGAATAATATGAAATTTGCAGGTGCATCAATGGTTAATCAGTTTCAAGTTGGTCTATTTTATTTATTAAGGGCTGCTCCTTTTCAACTTTCAATATTAAACCCATGAATTTATGGGCTTTTGATGCCACAAAAACAAAAGGTGAATGGTCAATGTTATTGTCCCGAGTACATATACAAAGTAGTGTACGTATACTGCCTAATGATTTGGTGTATTATCTCTATTTTATAAGAAAATATTTCATTTATTAGTGTTGCATCACGCGCTACGTGCGTGGCATCCCAAGATATTGGAATTGGTATATTTTGTACAACCTAATTATATTAAACATGCTTAACAAAAAGGTGCGTTTGTAAGTGGGTGATTATTTGTGTTACTCATTGACTTTATGTCCATGGGCTAATATTGCGCATTTAGCAACTAATGATTGTTGTGATTTGTTAATTTAATTTCTGTATGCATCAATTTCCCACTCTAAGACATCGCTTCTCATATGTGTTAGGCAAACTTTGAACTCTAAATTTTACAAAGAATTTACAGTAGAAATGTAAGATTGGATGAAGGTCAGATGGTTCATTTTGCCTACAGTTTAGGAATAGAAAAGTGCTCGAAACTTAGGTCAGTAAATGGACCCCTTTAGACTTAAGTTATTTGCAAGTGATCCACAAAAGATATTGAAAAGCATATAATAAATACCTAATTTGAAGATAAAACTTTCTCTATTATTATACTTGCTTTTCCAAAATAGAGATGTTTTCTTTAGCTGAAATGTTTACTACATTATATTGGCAACATATGCATATTGTCCTCAAAGAGAGCTTACTCGATTAATAACTTTATAATGAATAACTATTCAAAGAAATACATATATCTATTATGTACTGTTAACTTTTGTGTGGTTGAACTCCATTAATGGAGTTTAGACAAAGAAATGGAAGAAACAGTAGAGAGAGGAGAAGAGGTGAGAGAAGGATAATAGGAGAGAAAACTAAAGACTACATTGTATTATCTTGATAAAAGTAAGTATTACAAGTACCTCCTATTTATACTAAGTATCATATTAGTATAATCTAACAAACTAATAACAAACTAAGCTTGAATTAAGGGGGCAACTAACAACTAACAACCTAATATCTATACTTCAACATCCCCCCGCAAACTGGACATGTTTGAAAAACATGTTCAGTTTGAACAATTTGTACACACAACATATAATGAACAATGTAGCAGCAGCAAGAAACACCTCTCAAAAGTGCATCACCAAGAACTCGAATCCCAGAAACATCACAATAAGGCACCACCATCTCTTGTCTCATTAACTAGCTTTTGAACTTAGTAAGTTTATTGAAGAGCAAAGGAAGATTGGCTCTTGGGGTGGCTACATTCGATCATAACGCATATAATCAGTTTCAAGCTCAGCAGCCGCAGCAACAACAAGATGAGTCACTAGGGCAGCTGTTGCTTCTGCAGCGCAACAACAGCAATTGCAGGGACAGGGAGAAATACATCAATTAATTCCACATCAAGAACTTAATCAACAACCTCATCATCAAGGTTCTACAAGTCATAGCCATCATCAGATTATTTTGCAGCCTCTTCATCATGAATATAATCAACAGCCGCATCAAGGTTCTTCTTTTTTTGTAAATTTTACAGCATTTCCCATAACATTCAAATTTGTTTGCATCAGCAACTAATGAACAAACAACCACTATCCAACCACTATCCAACTCCTCACCATATCAAACAATCTCACCAACTAACACCATATTCCCCCCCTCAAGCTTAGAAGGTTTGAAAAAAAAAACATTCTAAGCTTGAAGATACTAAACAACCAACACCAATCAAATAAGATATAAAGGGGTGAATTTGAGTAAATTTGAATGGAGAAATGAAAAAGAATGTGTTTTCGAATTTGGGAATGAGAGACATTTAACATGAGAAAATTGTGAGAAATATGAAATGATCACTTTCGGGTCTCAAAGAAACGCCTCAATGGGCTTGAAAAAGACCTCTATGGGTCACAAGAATGACCATCTATGGGTCAAAACAAGACCATCTATGGGTCAAAACAAGCCACTATGGGCATTAGAACAAGCCTCTATGGGCGAAACAAACCTCTATGGGCATCAAAACAAGCCACTATGGGCATAACAAAGCCAACTATGGGTCGAAAATTGAGGTTAAAGTCATAAGACTATAGAGAATTTTGGAGGTTAAAGTCATAAGACTATCAAAATTTGGAGGTTAAAGTCATAAGACTATCAAACTTAGAACCTAACAAAGTAGGCTTTGAGCAAAAGAGATCACGATGGATCTTTGAACAAAACAGAGAAATGATCACTCAACAAGGATCACAGAGAAAATTCAGATGAAAAACTCAGTAGATAAACTGAATTCAGATGATTAAAAGTAGAATATCAGAGAACAAGAGCACAAAACAAAAAAAATTGGAGAAAATATTGTAGTAGAGAAAGAGAATGAGGCAGGGAGAAATGAATGCAATGTGAAGAGAATCATTATCAAGGTTCGATATATGAACAAGGAGGAAGAAACTAAAAAAAAATTCACCACAACTAATCCTCAACTAACACCATCAATAACCACAACAACATCAACACAACAACAAATCCAAGAACAACATCCAGTAGAACAAATCAACACATTTCAAACCACCATTGATAATGATGACTTTAATACCATTTCTCTTCAAAAAAAAAAAATCATCATATGTCTCTTGCAATCCTTCAAATACCAGAATCATCTTATCCACGCAGCAACTAAACTTCGTCCATCAGTAAGTTTTCCCAGCAAGCAACAGTACAAATTTAACTAAAGTTTCAGCAAAAGAAACTCTAAGAAAAAACAGGAAGATTTCGAAGCCGCCCAATTCAATTCAAGAATCAGAAATTTTAGCTCAAGAACGATGGAATCATGATTTCAAAGAAACTTCAAACCGCAATCATTTCTTGAAAATCAGACAATTGTGGGTTATATTCTCCTTCATAGATCGATCAACAATAATTCACAAGCCAAATTATCAGAATGTATTTCAATTGTTCTTCAACAAATTGAATTCTGCAACAAGAAATTGATGCAAGAATTCGCAACCCGAGAAATTGATTTTGATCGAATGAGAAAGAGCAAACAAATCTGAATTCACAAGCAGTGAAATTTTAGAAATCAAGAATTATTTTCTTGTTTCGCCAAGATATTTCGCAAGAAATTGACATTCAAACTCAAATTTCTCAAATTGAGAAGAGTATAAGAAGCCCGAAAAAGAGGTTAAAATTTCAATTGAAATCCGAAATCAACCACGAATTAGGGAAAATTTAAGAAGAGATGGTGATTATAGACGAAAAAGAAAAGAAGATGTAATGGAAAATTCGACCAAAATTGAGAGATTTGAAATGAAGAATATCGAGTTATGAATCGCCTTTTTAATGATTTTCTAAAGAAACTGGAGAATTTGAGATGATTTTGAAGAATCAGAATGAATTATGGAGGCTATAAGAACTTTTAATCAACTAATTTCTGACCTGAATTTCGCATCAAGAACACAATGAGAATTTGCAGCGGATTTCAAAGAAATGTAGAAGAACAGAAGAACAGAATGATCTTATTTCCAGAATCATTAACTGGAGCTCTGATACCATGTTAACTTTTGTGTGGTTGAACTCCATTAATGGAGTTTAGACAAAGAAATGGAAGAAACAGTAGAGAGAGGAGAAGAGGTGAGAGAAGCATAATAGGAGAGAAAACTAAAGACTACATTGTATTATCTTGATAAAAGTAAGTAAGTATTACAAGTACCTCCTATTTATACTAAGTATCATATTAGTATAATCTAACAAACTAATAACAAACTAAGCTTGAATTAAGGGGGCAACTAACAACTAACAACCTAATATCTATACTTCAACATGTACAAAAAAGAAATCCATAAAACTATGTGCTAAAATCAATAACTTTACATCACATAAAAAGCAAGAAAATCAATCAATCAATAACTTCGCTAGCAGTATACAATAATTATAAATACAAATCAACGAAAGAAAGTAGAACACAGACAATAGTTAAATAAAATGTGGAGTTTCTTGTCTAAAGCAATGAAGAACTGAAATCCCCGCAAGAACTCTACATCACATTGATAACTAACAAGTGACAATACTGTCTTGATTTCATGCATAGCCAGCTAGCCTCGCATCACCAAAATTTTAGGTTCTTCCCTTTCTTTAGTCAGACAAAATCAATCAATTCGCCTAATAATTCAAAAAGCTATATAAACTCTCTTAGCCAGACATGGTCGATTAAGATAGATAATATATAGAGAAACACAAGGTAGTGAGAAACTGAAAAAGAAGACAAAGAAAAGAAACAATTATAAGTATGCGTTAGATTCACTATTGCTTAAATTTCCTAACGGCCCGTTTGGTAGGAGGTTATAAATGATGGGAATGGTAATGCATTATAGTGTAAATTTGTACTAGAAATCCAATGTCATTACCAATGGTAATGCTACATAATCACAAGATATCCATTTTCTTCCTAAAATCTCATTACTATCCATTACCACTTGGAAAGGTGGTATTAGGTGGTAATGAAAATATATAAAGGAAAACCCATGTTTTGTGATAAAGTTTCATTCCCATGGTTATGGACATGTGAAAATCTTTACACATTTACACTAAATTTCATTACCATTACCACTATTTATAACCACTGACCAAACGGGCCGTAAATGTAATAGTACCCCTTCAGTGCAACTAAATACTTTGATCAAGCGTGAAATTCCAGAAAATGGAAATCAAAAGAACCCAAACTGTGGTGTTGATCCTCATCCTAAAAAAAATTAGAATAGCTATAGAAAAAATTACAAATCGATAAGATGTGAAGTGTTGGTCCCCATACTCTCACATGCTAAGCGAACACTCTTCCATATGAACTACATCCCCAAATCTAAAATATGGGAAAGAAGGAGAAACAGAAAAGAAGAGAAAACAATAAAAAAAAAACAAGAATAAAATAGTTCCAAATGAGGTTAACAAAAGACACATGATAACAATAAGATTGAAGAAATCAAATTAAATGATAGGTAGCCATTGTAGTGTTTCTGAAACCCTGACATGTATTTGCACACTTGATTTGTAATGTTCATCAATTAAAGTGGCTTTGAATAGATTGTTTGTGCCATGATGTTAAGCTCTAATATTGATGTGTTAGTAAGTTTGTCTAGTTCATGTCATTAGGTAATGTGATGTCGAGTGTCATTTGTTTGAGTAGATGGAGGTGTTAAGTAACCAAATTAGATGGCATTAGATCTGAAATACAAAAAAAGAAAGGAAAGACGCTAATTCATAATAATATAGACAGAAGATCACAACTCTAAGTCTACAACAGTAGTAGTAGTTAGTATTTATGTGGAGAAAGGGGGGAAGTGTAAACCTGAACCCTAAAATGGTGTAAAAACGCACTAAAGGAAAGCATTCTTCAGGTAGATATAGTGAGGTTCTAATGGACTGGGAGCACAGTAGCCGACACGTTGGGGGAAGAGGTGCAATAATCTGGTTCCTATTGCTGTGTTGATTGTTATAAACTACAACAATCCAGAGAAATAGGAAAGAAGAACCTCAAAGAATTTTATTATCTCTCTCTAAACTTTTGTACAGAATTAATGAATAGAAGAGAAAAGATTGTAGTTTATATATACACTACTACAAGGAGCTCAGGTAGGTGGTTATAACAACCATATAACAAACTAACTGATTGTAAAATGAAGAAATAAATATGAACTGATTTGCTGAGCTAGATTTTGCTGAGCTGGAGTATTCTCCAATACCCCCTTCAAGTTGGGGGTGATTGAGATGAAGGATCAAACAAGCCCAACTTGGAAAGAAGGTCTTTAAAATGTGGTGAAGGCATGGATTTACTAAAGACATCTGCTAGCTGGGATTGAGTAGGCAGGTAAGTGAGTTGTAAGAGACCTTCTAAGACTTTGTCACGAGTAAAATGACAGTCTATTTCGATGTGTTTAGTGCGTTCATGGAACACAAGGTTCCTAGCAATGTGGAGGGCACTCTGATTATCACAATGTAGAGAGAGGCTTCAAATTTGTTAACCCCAGCTCCTCAAGTAATCTAACAGTCCTTGCCACTTCAGAAGCAGCTGAAGCCATTGCTCTATATTCAGCTTCTGAAGAGGATCTGCTAACAGTAGCTTGTTTCTTGGACTTCCAAGAAATAGGTGAATTATCCAATAAAAGAATATAACCAGTAACTGACCTTCTGGAATCTGAGCAAGCAGCCCACTCAGAGTCTGAAAAGGCCTGAAGTGTAAGAGTATCTGTAGCTTTAAGAAGTATGCCTTGACCAAGAGAGTGAGAGAGATATATGAGAGTATGGTGCAAAGCTTCCCAATGAGAGGTGCGAGGACAGTGCATAAATTGACTGAGAGTTTGGACTGTAAAAGCCAAATCAGGCCTGGTACAAGTGAGAAAATTCAGCTTCCCTACTAGAGATCTGTAGGATTCTGGATTAGAAAGTAACTCACCACTAGTAGCTTGTAATTTGAGATTAGCAGGAAGGGGAGTAACAGCCTTTTTGAAGAGGTCAAGACCACTTTCAGCCAATAATTCAGAGCTAAACTTCTTCTGGCTAAGAAGGAAACCTTCAGAGAGATAGCCAACTTCAATTCCCAAGAAGTAATGTAAGAGACCCAGATCCTTAATGCCAAAAATAGAATGAAGATGCTGCTTGAGCTGAGTAATTGAGAGAGAATCTGAGCCAGTGAGAATAATATCATCTACATAGACTGCTGCATATGTAGTATGAATGCTTGAGTGTTTGATAAACAAACTGTAATCATTTTTGGATCGGTGAAAGCCTTGAGAAGTTAACTCACTAACAAGTTTAGCAAGCCACTGTCTGGAAGCCTGTTTGAGACCATAGAGTGATTTTTTTAATCTACAAACTTTGTTGTCAGGATTAGGAACTCCAGCAGGAACTTTCATGTAGACTTCTTTAGAGAGGTCACCATGCAAAAATGCATTGTTGACATCTAGTTGATAAAGAGGCCATTGTTTGCTAGCAGCAAGAGCTAATAAACACCTAATGGTAGGCATCTTAACCACAGGACAGAAGGTTTCTTCATAATCTATGCCAATTTTTTTGTTATAACCTTTGGCCACAAGTCTGGCCTTGCATCTTTCCAATGTACCATCTGCTTTCAATTTGACTTTATACACCCATTTGTTCCCAATTGGCTTTTTGTTAGGAGGTAAATCCACTAGATCCCATGTGTGATTGTCATTTAGAGCTTGGATTTCATTTGCATAGCAATTATCCATTCAGGTTTAGAAGCTGGTTCAGAATAACAGGTAGGTTCTGTGAGAGTGGTGGAAGTTTGAGAAAGAAAAGATTTGTAAGAAGAAGGAAAATGATCATATATAGGAAATAAAGTTACACCAATAACTAGGAAGAGTAGATGTGTGACAGTAATACTGGTTCATATAAGAAGGGGGATTATGAAGTCTGGAAGACTGTCTAGGAACAACTGAGAGTGGAATATGAGAACTGAGATCAACAACTAGTGGAATAGAAGGATGGAGATCAATTGCTGGGGGTGAAACAGAAGAAGCAAGAGACAAATTAGTAGAAGAAGAACTTGGAGTAGGTGAGTGAATAGGAGAAACATAAGGGAAATCTGAAGATGGTTCTATGGAAGCAGAAGATGATGGAGGGAAATAATCATCATCATTGAAAAAATCATAGGTGGAAGAAGGAGTGAATATGGGAGAAGAAGGAACAAGAAGAGAAGGTGAGTGATAAGGAAAATGCCTTTCATGAAAAATTACATCTCTAGTAATGTGAAGTTTCTTAGTGGAAATGTTCCAGACTTTGTAACCTTTTTTAGTAATAGAATAGCCAAGAAAAAGACCAGGAAGAGCACGAGGATCAAATTTAGATCTATGGACTTTGGTTGTGGAAAAATAACACAAACAACCAAATGTCCTTAGATGATCTAAAGAAGGTACAGATTGATAAAGCTTTTCATAAGGAGTTGTATTATGTAGGCTAGACAGGGGCATCCTATTGATCAAATAGGCTGCACAAATAAAGAACACAATCCCCCCAGAAGTGAGCTGGTACTTTAGATTGAAAAGACAAAGCTCTGGCAGTCTCCAATAAATGCCTATGTTTGTGTTCAACCACTCCATTTTGCTGTGGAGTATCTGCACAACTTGTTTGGTGAGTAATACCCTTTGAATGAAAAAGAGTTTGCATAAGGCCTTCAGTGAATTCTTTAGCAGTATCTGACCTGACACAGAGAACTTGTGCAGAAAATTGTGTGTGAACATAAGCAAGAAAAGTAGTCATAATATGAACAACATCATATTTGAATTTCAAAAGGTGAATCCAAGTATAACAAGTGTAATCATCTACTATAGTCATAAACTGAGTACAACCTGTATGAGTTTTGACTTTATAAGGACACCATAGGTCTATATGTAAAAGTTCAAATGGCTTTGTAGTCTTGATACTACTATGAGTAAAAGACTTCCTAGGAAGTTTTGCTGCTGGACATACTTGACATATTACATCATGTAAACATTGACTTACATCACAATTAGGCAACAAATGTGTTATTTTTGTGAAAGGTAAGTGACCAAGTCTAAGATGCCACAACTTAGCTTGATCAATAGCAGATAAGCAGTGAGTAGTAGTAATTGATTCATCAACATCAGAACATGAATCTTGAATATGGACTTGATAGAGGTCTCCTTGTAATTTACCAAGAAGCATGGATTACCCTGTCTGGCAATGATCCTGAATGAAACACTAATTATGAGTAAAATTGACATTGCAGTTCAAATCTTTGCAAAGTTGAGGCACAGAAATAAGATTAAAAGTGAAATTATGAACATAAAGGACATTGTGGAGCACCAAGCTTGATGTGATATGAATTGTACCAATGTGTGTTACAGGTACTTTTCTTCCATCAGGAACAGTGATAGTGTTACTTTGAGAAAGAACTTTGTAGTTACTAAACCAAGAGAGTTTAGAACAAATATGGTCTGAAGCTCCGCTATCAATCAACCATTGATTATTGAAAGAAGAAAGTAGACAATAAGTACCTAGACTAGTGCATGACTAGTAGATTCTGTAGGCTCCTCAGTAGAAGCTTGTGTGGATGTTTGATTCTGAATGAGAGACAGCAAGTGATGGTATTGTTCCACAGTAATAGTGTCTGGCTTGAACTCCTGAGAATCAGATTGTGCTGAAGAAGTAGCTGCAGCTACTTTCTTGTTATCTTTAAAACCCTTAAAACCGGGTGGAAAGCCATTAATCTTGAAACATCTTTCTAAGCTACGACCAGGGATCTTGCAGTGAGTACAATAATAACTAGAAGCAAGTCTTTTAGTGCCAGAAACATTCTTCTGAGGATAAAATTCCTGAAGATAAGAGTTGTGTGAAGTGTTAGACTGATATGATTGTTGTTGTGGTCTGTAGTGTTACAAGTGCAGTAAGGGAGAGGGTTTGCATCATGTAATTCATCCCATACAGTTTTCATTTGAGTATAAAATTCAGATATACTAGCATTTCCTTGATGCATCTCAGACAATTTTTGTTCAAGGGAGTAATAAACTTGTGCCATAGATGAGTATCCAAAACGATCTTGAAGATCTTTCCATATTTCTGCAGCTGTGCTAAAAAATAGGACACTCTTCTTGATTGTATGATCTAGGTTAGTCAATAACCAAGAAATAACCAGGTCATTACATCTCTTCCAAGGAGCAAAATCAGCAGAGGTTTCACTAGGTATTGCTAAACTGCCATTAACAAATTGCAGTTTGTTCTTAGCATATAATGTGATCATCATTGATCTTCTCCAGTCATTATATCCATCACCATTGAATTTAACAGAAATAATTTGAGCTAAATTTGAATCAGAAGGATGTATATAGTAAATGCGAGAAGGATTTTGATTAGGTGGAAGTGTATTTTCTGAATTGTTGTTTGTTTGAGGCATTTTGAACAGAATTTTCACTTATCTCAGTTGATAAATGATAGGAGAATCAAGATTAAAATCAGATGATAAAATTTCTGAGTTCAAGTAATCAACGAATTTGAACAAGATTAGATTGATGAACAAGATCAAATTAATCAGAATTGAAATTCTAAAGATTAAGAAGAAAACACATCAACTTGTTTCAGTGATTTCAACTAAGAATTTCAATCAGCACAACAATTTCAGTTAAGAGATTGCAGAATTTTACTTTGATTGATTCTAACACAAGCATCTAAGAATCAAGAAATGGAAGTTAAGAGTTTCAGATTATAACACCTGAAGTTTCTTCACAGGATTTTCCAGAATCTTTACTTAATTTTGCGCAGAAATGATGTTCAGTGAGCTTCATTTAGCTCTGATACCATGTTGATTGTTGTAAACTACAGCAATCCAGAGAAATAGGAGAGAAGAACCTCAAAGAATTTTATCATCTCTCTCTAAACTTTTGTACATAATTAATGAATAGAAGAGAAAAGATTGTAGTTTATATATACACTACTACAAGGAGCTCGGGTAGGTGGCTATAACAACCATATAACAAACTAACTGATTGTAACAAATTTAAATAAGTAAAATGAAGAAATAAACATAAACTGATTTTGCTGAGCTGGATATATGCTCAAATGAACAAGCAAATTGAAGAAGAAAAAGAGTTGGTGAAAATGTGAATAAGAACTGAAGAACAATATTTGGATACCCCTCTCTAGTCTCTTCCCCCTTCACTTATGACTTATCTATAGCCTCATTAGATATATTCCCAAACTCGCACCCATAAATGTTTCAATGATGACTTCCCAAACTTGCGCCCATCAAGTTGAGTGAGAACCATACTTGATCAAATTTACAAGCCAGCAAACGCAGCAAGTTTAGCGATTGTATCAACATATGGCAAGTGAAGTACTGGAGAATGTGTTATGAAGAAAATAATTTTTTTTAGGATATGATGAAGGGGCTCACATGAGAGGACCTCAGGAATACAAGGTGAAAAGTAATATCACTACTCCACTACCTTAATTTCATGAATAAAAGGAAAGAAGAAGGAAAAGGGGTAAGGAAAGTGTATTTCTATATAAAAATATAAGGCGGTGGTAAGTCATTTTGTTAAGAAATTAAGGGATTGTAATGTTTTGAGAGGTTTGATGTGGGCCCTAAGAAGACGTCAGAGTTTCTTTATCCGTACGCTGAAATCCTGCAAAACAAGGTTAGGCTATCCCGAAGTTTTTTCCGAGATTGCCCCTCCAACGTTCAAGTCATATGTGATTGAGGCAAAGTGGGAAAAAAATCAAAGTAGAGATAGATGCTCTAGATTTTGTAGGTGAGAATTGAATACATGTTCATTGATCAACGGGGGGTTGTTCCAACTTCCAAGAACACCCTTCCTAAGGCACCGTTCAGATAGCTAAGTACAATGCATCTTTCCTCCCGAGCTAAGGCAATGTTTGGTATGAGATTTTCACAGGTTAGAAACAGATTCAGTAAAGCATTACCATTACAAAATGTTTCGTGTGCCTAATCCATAACTGTATCCGTTTATTAAAGGAAATAAATACTGCGCATTTGTTACTGCTCAAAATACAGGGGAAACATATTCCATCACCTTCCTGTCTTCTAACTCCTCCTTGTCTGTCACTTTTATCTCCATCTCTACACATCTCTCCCTCATCTTCACACCCTTACCCATTCCGTTTCTCTATTAAACCAAACAATGGATAACAGTAATGTTCACTGTTTCCTTTCCCCTCTCTTAACGATGAGCATTCCATTCCGTTTGCAACAATTATACCAAACGAGCCCTAAATACTTGCACAGAAAAATGAATACAAAAGTTGGGTGTATTAGAAATTAAATCACACCCTATAATATCGACTTCTCCTTTCATGCAACATCAAAGTGATATAGCAGTCCATTTCTTGATACCTGAGTAACTTCATAGCTTTTCAATACCACTCGGTACTTATTAGTCATTACCATACTTTTCAGGTGGTATATAGTACTAGTTTTCAATGAAGAAGAAACATGTTTGATATCCGTTACCATGGTCATTTACATACAACGTTCCATGGAAAATTACACACCATTTCTTCAACTTACACCTTATACGATACGATCTGTGTGGATCTAGAAGACAAACAGACGCAATCAACTATGCTTTCTTACACTATAAATTGCAACTCAAGAGCAATATTAAGTAGAATTCACAAAATTCTGTCAGCAATACTAAAGATTATAATTATTCCTCGAAAAAAAGAGATGATACTTTTATTGCTTTCTGTTAAAAAAGAACATCCAAACTAGACTACTAGAGCAATGAATATTGAATGAACATTGGGTCACCTGAATAAAATGTAGTCAGCTATACTTATCTGGTTAGGTATACAACAAAAAGGGATAACTCAGTGTTACATCACAAAATATGCGACTGTACACTTGCCTTAAATCTTGGAAAAATGTACTGCATTGCCACATCCAAGCAACATTGCTTAAGCCTGCAACAAGATAGCAAACCATAAGTCATAATTTCTTTGTGATGTAGATGTATCTGCTTAATCATGCATACAGGCAAAGACAAGGATAGACTCTCTTGACTATCAACTATCACTTATAAAGCAAACTGAGACGGCAATTGTTTAGGACAAATTATACACAATGATCAATTTGCTTGGAGAGGGGGTTGACAATTAACTTGTAATACTTGGCAAAATAAATGGACGAAATATAGTGCAGAAATAATGAAATAACACAAGACAATTTTACGTGAAAACCCTTTAAATGTGGAGAAAACCACGGGGGAATCGGTGTTCCGCCAATCTACTATAATAATAATAATAAGTTGCAGTACAGTTGACTGATTTTGCCTGATTGACAAGTTGGACGAGCAACTCAGGTTAGAGAGAAAGAGAGATGGCAAATTAAGAATATGAAAGAAAAATAATGGAGAGAGAGAGAGAGAGAGCATGATTGAGCTAAAGTGTTGGTGACATGATCTTATCTTTAAATGCTACATAAATGAGCTATTTATAGTGTAATGTTATGTTGCCGTCGGAGGGTGTAACCATTTCGCCACTAGTAAGCTTTAGATACTCTTTTCTAGGGATTCCCCTATATCTTTGCTAGGTTGTTGTAACCTCCTTGTTGGTCTCCCCCGTGACGTTAATGACTTTTTTCTTCTTAAGAAGGTCAAAACTACCTCCTGCCACATCAGCAATCCGTGCTTCTATCTTCAAACCAATCGCTTGCTGTCACATGTACACATATGCTGCCACTATATTGCTGCCACGTGGACTGGAATTTTACCCCATAACAGCGATATAACAATTTCCGTGATGGTCTATTGTTTCAATCAATTAAAGCTACTAGCAGCTAATAGGATCATTGATACTTCAGGTGTTATAAGCAACAAAAGGTACAAGCATAGGGTAGAAGATTTGGACACAGATCATATTGAAAAACCCCTAGGCAGCATCTAAATAATTTATGTCGGGTTATGAAGTCCTGTAATCCACCACCCTCTCCCTCAAATACCCCTCTTCGATACTGATTACTAAAACGTCCATATGGAATAACCCCACCCTCTAGTACAATATCATTGCTATCATCAGGAGGAATGGAAATATTTTTAACTGGACGAATGAACCTTGATGGATTTGTAAAAAGGAACAATCCAGGATAAGCGCCACCAAAGCTAAAAGGAACATAACCCACTTCCAGATCACTAGGAACCTACAAAATTAGAGAAAAGAATATTATGATGCAAGCAAGCTTCGGGAATTAATACAGATGACCGAAAACGAACCACAGTAGCAGCTGACAACTTTAATCTCCGTTAAGTGTTTGACAAGTTCCTCAACTTGACCAGATGGTATGGTCGCAATTACTTCACCATCTAGTACCCTCTCTCCCCTTATCCCAGGGCTCCCATAGTCCCATGCAACTTCCACCACATTAAAACCGACCAAGCCAGCCATGAGCAAACACCTGCACTCCCATATAAATGGCCCCTCTACTGCTATTTTCTTTTCCATAACAATTATTTACAGACACAATGGTCAATCTCCAATAACAAGTTTTGCCTATGACCACTCGCTCAGCTCTCATAATTCCACCTCCATATTAGAAATGTCGGAGCCTCAAATGAATTGGAACAGCACTAACTGCTTGAAGAAGTCCTACCGTCTTCTTTTTTTTTTTCCACTGTCTGAAAGGAGTTATGCGAGACATCAACATCATTCAGATCACATTATCTGATATATCTACCACCTAGTCATATAAGTGCATCTATTCGTACCTCATTAACATGAGAAGTACTTGGCTAGACCCTTCAAGACCCAGTCTTAAGAGCTGGCATTTTTCAGCAAGGTAATTGTCTAAAGTCCATAAACTAGAATATCAAATGCTAATACAATCTCCTTCACAAATATGATAGCTGGCATTTTTCAGCAAGGTAATTGTCTAAAGTCCATAAACTAGAATATCAAATGCTAATACAATCTCCTTCACAAATATGATAGACATGCTTAATAGTTTAATATCTATAACTAATTAAGGGGGTGTTTGGTTCTCCAACAAAGGAAGGAAAGGAATCAAGAAAGGTGATAGAGGAGAACAGGAAAGGGAACTTACAAACATGATTGGTTCACTATTTGGGAAACAACCCCACTACCCCCTATCCAACTCTTCCCCTCTCTTCAATTCTCAAATACCATGATTGATTCCTCTTCCAACCACTCTCTACATCCAAACAGCCACCTCCTTTTGGATTCTCCTCCCTCCCTTAGCCATCTTCTTCTTTCCTATACACATGAACAGTGGTCTGAATTATTTTTTTGGTTGCAGTGGTTTTAATGGTCAAATTCCATCACTGAAGCTGCAATGCTTGAAATTGACCATTAAAATCCGTGAATATGGGCCTCTCAGATCTATTTATTGGATTAAAAGACACCAATAAGTTTATTTTCCCTCAATTTATTCTCTCTCTACTCTTTTTATTGCTGAATTTTGCTCGTGGTTTTGGCTTATAGGCTTATAGCCTCTTTTTATGGTGATTTTGGCTTGGTCATGAATCATCTAATGGATGGGGTGGAAGGGGGGGGGGGGCGAGAGGGAGGCGGTGGTTTCTAGGTAGTGATAAATAACGGTGGCGTGGTGCAGCAGTGCAACAATGGGATGAAGGGGTGATGGTGCAGTGCAGCATGGGGTGATTGATGTAGTGAACTAGTGATGGTACCCAAAGGGCCAAAACCTGAATTAAGGGAGTTCAAAAACCGAGGGATGTGGGGGAATCAAGAAGATGGAGTTTGGGGTATTTCTATTCAAGAATATAAAAAAAGTGAGCCAAACACCAGGAATATAAAGGGAACTTAGTACGGCCATTCCCTTTCTATTCTTGGTCACCACCAACAACGTCCCACCGTCCCAACCAAACACCCCCTACCAGGTCAAAATGATTTCAGGTTCTTGACTAGCAGATACTAATACAATCTCCACCACCAAATAATCCACAATTATAACAGGTTAAAAGGATTCCAGGTTACAGAAGTTGCGTGCAAAACAGCAAAAGTTCTCTCAAACATTTTATAGATTTCAAACATATCTCGATATATTGAATTATCATTTTGTTAAATTGTCAAAACTAGAAGTACTCAAAAATTTGGCATGATATTTGATGAATGTCTAGCAATTTCAAATATTCCCAATCTCAACGGATCTGAGTATCAACTAGGACCCATATCTCTAATCAGTGCTACGGAAGATGTCACCTTTGAGCTCTATCAAAATATTATATTCACCATTTCAAAAAGAAATTATATTCACCAATAAGTCGTGTCTTAATGATAAAAAGAGAGACACAATACACAAGTTGCTTTTCTGATCAAATGGAGTATAATTCTATAAAGATACACAAAAATGTATTATGAAGAACATACAAGTTGTTCCTCCAATCAGGTAAATCCTACATCAAGAATATCTGTGCAGGTGATTTTCAGCTAAACCATTCATTTGTACCAAATCAAACATGACTACATCATACACACCAATAAAGAGGAATATATTCAGGAAACATATTTGAAAGTAGTTTCATCATAATTTCTAATAAAATTGAAGTGCTAGTTTGCTTTCCTCTCTTCCAACTGTTCCTGACCCTGATTTTCTTTTTAGAATAACATATTTTTTTATGTGCTCTGCTACTACAGATGCATTCACAATAATTTATACAGCTAGATTACTCAGAAGTCGGAACTTAAGCATCATCCTTCCAGCTAAATGCCATATTAAGTCCATAAAACAATCAAATTAAAAAATTTCATTTTAAAATTGAGCAATGTGTGAGGACTTTCTTCCTTTGTAACTTTACCGCCTGATAATTAATATGGTTAAGCAGTTGAGGAGTCTTAAGGGTTCCATGTATATGATATATGAGGCAAAGCTCTTACCTTTACAGAGCCCCAATTCTGATAATATAGCCACCTGCACTAAAGCATCTGTTAGCCTGTTTATAGGCGGCTTCTCTGAATTCCACACTCTCAAGGGACGCCTTCAAGGCCAGATACTACATGATACTTCAGCCTCCAATCCATCAAAAAGGGTGTGGAATATGCTTTCATGAATAAAATCTTGGTAGCTAAATTGCCAATAGAGAATCAAACCCTCCATGAAGCAACACATGTGGAGAAAGATGCAACTGGATCAATCATGGGCTTTTGCATAATATTGTTAGCCACCCGTGACCAACCACTCAAAGGAAACGAGAAGTTCCCAGGCCCTACTATTTCCACCAAATAGCAATAGCATTAGACTCAACGATAAATCAGCAAAATGTTAACTGAAGACATTTCACATTGGCAGAGCAAAAATAATTAATGTCACAAGGAGAAGCATAGAGTTAACAGATCTTGAAGTTTGTATATGCTTGGCCTTGCTCACCTTGTGCGGACACAGAGCTGCAAAGGAGACAATTTGGCGAACTTTTGCCATCACCATCACTATCACTTGCAGAAACACTGACACGCATTCAATTAATCATGAGCCAATGCTCACTGAACACGCAAAATCTTAACCAGGGGAACAATCTGTAGTGTGTATCTGTTTGTCAACAAGCAGATTAGTTTTCAAAGATCCATCCACTTTTGAAATTTCTTCAGCCAAAAGCTTGGAAGTGAACAAATTGATAGTGTGTTTACTGGACTGAATTATTTGAAGTAGCTTCACATATGGATCCAGTTGTCTGTCCTTCAGTACTTCATCAACTAACACACTCCAAACAACCTCATCTGAGTTCCAATCTTTATCAAGGATGTGTTAGAAAAGGTAAAAGGGTGACAAAGATGATTACTAGATGAACTTTGAATCTTTTAGGCGTGTTGGGACACTTTCCCAAAAGCAATATTCCTACCCTACACTGAGCACGGGTTACAAGGAATTCACTTCCGAGATACAAAGAAGAACAACGAATATCACGCTCGTTATGAGATCCGTCAAATGAGTGAAAGAAAGAAATAATTTGTAAAGATGATGAACTTTTAATTCTTATGCAATAGAGAGAAGTTATTTTTCTTCAACGTCTTCATCATATGAGAGATCTCATATATATACTAATGCTCTATCGTTTCAGAGAAACCGAAACAATACATTGACAAACCGTCAAAACACGCGAAATCACGCAAAAAGCAGCGAAAAAACAGAAGGATATCGCGAGTCGCTACCAGTGTCGCGAGTCACGACCTGGGCAGCGTCGCGAGGTGCGACCCAGGTCGCGAGTCGCGACCAGCCCATCCTTCCCTGCTTGTGCGAGCGTCGCGAGGTGGACATATGTCGCGAGTCGCGACCAGCCAGACCTGCCTCCATGCTTGTGCGAGCGACGAGCAACTTCAAGCGAGGCCTTGTGAGCAAGTGCGAGGCTATTCTAGGCCCATTTCTATTCACTACATAGCATAGTATTACATATATTGTTTCAAGTAACAACACCATAACCAAGTAACTTCAAACAATATATGATGAAATAAACTAACTCTATACTCTAAATCTCCAACAATCCTCCCCCATTTAGAGTATACATAATAGTTATGCACAAACATCATCGTAACAAAACAATCTCATGCATAAATGAAAGTGTATAAAACTTGAACTTCCATATAGTACAATACACATTCCAAGTATCCGTATCCAATTGGTGTCGATAACGATTGAACCAATTTCAATACATAATGGAAACCCGAAGATACTATACACACAAGACAAATGACTTAAACTCATTATAAACCGACACATAAAGCCTTGTGTCCATATCTATTCATAAGTGTATCAAAGCCTATGAAGCACGGGTACGCCTCTTGAGGGCCGAATCCCGTACCCGGTACGGATACGGTACGGGTACGGCTAGGATTCGTCCCCAAAACGAACTCAATGGGTATGTTGGATGCTCTTGGGTACGGCGAGGCGGTATTTGGGTACGTCTTGGGTACGGTTGGGACTTGTGAAAGACGTACCCAGCCATGTAAAACTCAGATCTAGGGTTTTCTATAATTTCCCCCAATTCGATTATATGCCTTTTTCATTCTCGTAGAAGTTGCGCAACCTTTTTCTCTCCCTCTTCTTCACCGGCAAGCACCACAAATGCTCGGCAGTCACGCATCTCATCTTCCCCAGCAGCCTTGCTCGACCTTTTCTGGTTCAGCGTTTACTCTTTTTTTTTTTTTTTTTTTTTACTGTGGGAGAAGGGGAATGGGAAGGAGAAGGGTTAAAGTTAAAAGCCTATTAAAGAAGCACGTGAGACAATTGTATTCTCCTTGGCTCATGCAATTATATTAAGAAACAAAAGTAATAGTAAGTCAGAAGAGTGATGTAGTACAGGTATAATACAGCTGTCCAATTTATTTTAAAAAAATAAATAAAGTTGTTTCTTTTACTGTTTGTCTTTTTCTAACTTACAATTTTATTTTTTTTACTAAATGGAATTATTTACTTATCTTTTATAGCCCTATATATATAAGTTTATATTCTAGGAAGAAAAATTTATCTATTATATTTTAATATGTATGTCTTTTAATATTTTTTTACAAAAATTAAACAGAGATTTATGTAGGAAAATTTTGACGTAATATGTTCATTAAAATATATTACATTTATTTTTTGTCGAATCCAAGTCGTACCCGTTTTCAGAAATTTTAATTTTGCCGTTTTCCGTCCCCGTCCCCGTACCCGTATCCGTCCCCGTATCCGTATTGGTGCTACTTAGATCAAAGGTATGCCCCAATAGCTCCTTGAAGCGGCTAAACTTCACACTTACATAGGTAGATCTCTAAAATACATGCTACTGTGAAAAACATAAACAAGAGACCTATTAAGTTATACAACCTCCTTATACAACACAGTTATAGAACTAAACTTAGGATGAATAAAGTTCTACAATCATCTAAATGAAGAAATTAATCTTATTGAACTTAAGACCCAACGTCATATTGGGCGTTAAGTTAAGATTCCCTCATTCGTGATTCTCGAGGGGCTCCAATCCTAAACCGATTGCCATCCTCTTTACATTATCTCTAGCCAAGGCCTTTGTAAAACAATCCGCTAGATTATACGTTGTACGTACATAGTCAACAGTGATTACACTATCCTTGATAAGTCCTTGGATGTAGCTATGCCGCACACCAATGTGTCTTGACTTACCATTATAGACTTGACTATATGCTCTTGCCAAAGCAGCATCGTTATCACAATGAATCGCTATGGCGATATCGGTTTTGGCAACAAAGGAATCTCAATCATGAGATTCTTCAACCACTCCGCCTCTTTGCTTGCGGAAGAAAAAGCAATGAATTCCGAAGTCATGGAGGAATCCGCTATGCAAGTTTGTTTCTTGGAAGCCCAAGATATAGCACCTCCCCCAAGTAGAAATACCCATCCACTTGTAGAAGAGTGATCTCTTTATTAGAGATCCAACTTGCATCCGAATACCCTTCTAAAACCGAAGGATATCCACTGTAGGATAAACCATAGTCCTTGGTTTTTCCTAAATACCTTAAACACGACGAATAGCTTGCCATACTAGGATTATGTATACCTACTAAGTTTGCCTACCGCAAATGCGATATCCGGCCTAGTACTCGTCATTGCATACATCAAACATCCAATCACCCTTGAATACTCAAGTTGAGATACAGCACTACCTACATTAGGTAGTAATTTCTCACTAGGGTCCATTGGAGTTGACACAAAAGAGCAACCACTAACATCGAATTTCTTAAGAACCTTTTCGATGTAGTGAGATTGAGACAAACTCAATTTACCTTTGCTTCTTTTAATTCTAATTCCTAGAATGACATCCGCCTCCCCCAAATCTTTCATTGAGAACTTAGACGATAGAAAAGATTTAGTCCACTCAACTTGGGATAAATCAGTTCCAAAAATTAGCATGTCATCTACATATAAGCAAATCATACACCATGACCATTGTCATCAAATTTGCTATATACACACTTGTCTGAATTGTTCAATTTGAACCTCAGACAACACTACCTCATCAAATTTTTGATGCCATTGCTTAGGTGCTTGTTTTAGCCCATACAAAGATCTAATTATTTGCAAACTTTTTGTTCTTGACCTTTGACAACAAATCCAACCGGTTGTCTCATGTAAACCTCCTCATCTAATTCTCCATACAAGAACGCAGTCTTGACATCCATTTGATGGATCACAAGATTATGAATTGCTGCAAGCAATCAATAATCTTATAGTGGAGATTCGAGCTACAGGTGCATATGTATCGAAATAATCGATACCCGGCTTTTGAGAAAAGCCTTGTGCCACTAACCGGGCTTTGAACTTGTCAATAGTTCCATCGATTTTCATTTTCTTCTTGAAAATCCATTTGCACCCTATTGGTTTACATTTAGGAGGTAGGTCCGCTAAACCCATGTGTTATTCCCCATGATTGAGTCCATTTCATCATCAATAGCTTCTTCCAAAATGAAGCATCTTGAGATTGCATGGCCTCATCATATGTTAAAGGATCCCTTCCACATTATAGACATATGGAAATTTAGTCAAAACACTATCTCTTGATCCTTCAACCAAATATACATGAAAATCCGGGCCAAAAGATTTCTCTTTCCTAACCCGTTTACTTCTCCTTGGTTGAGTTGATGTAGATGCAACATTTTCATCTAGAATTTGTTCATCTAACTCTGATCATATAGTTTGATCAATTCTTGAATTTCGGTACTTGGAGTTATTCCTTTGGTCTAGGAACCGATGAATATCTATTTTCATCAAAAATTGCATCTCTTGACTCCACAATAGTGTGAACCGACCAAAAGTCGTTTTGTTCTATAACATAGAACCTATAGGATTTGCTATGAACAGCATATCCTATAAAGATGCATTCAACTCCTCTTTCACCTAACTTTTTACGTTTAGGTTCCGGCACTTTAACTATTGCCCTACATCCCCAAACTCTAATGTAACTTAGATTTGGTTTTCTTTTGTACCATAATTCATAAGGGGTTACTTTGTTCTTTTTCATAGGAACACGATTCAAGATGTAACAAGCGTTAAAACCGCTTCACCCCAAAAACCATCACTCAAACCCGAGTAGGATAACATAGAATTTACCATTTCTTGTAAAGTTCTATTTTTCTTTCCGCTACACCATTTTGTTGTGGTGTATAACGCGGTTGTTTCATGTAATTTCCTAAAGCTTGGAAATAACTAGGATTATGAAATTCACCACCTCTATCGGTTCTAAACCGTTTAACCTTGTCACTTAGTTGCAATTCTACTTCATTTTTATAGATCTCAAATTTTTCTAGGGCTTCATCTTTAGTAGACAAATAGATATACATAACAAAATCGTGAATGATCATCAATAAAGTTATTATATTTTTTGTTTCCTAAAGAAGGTGTACTATGAAAATCACAAAGATCACTATGTACTAAATCAAGCAATTTAGTATCTCTTTCCACATTATTAGGGAAAGAACACCTAGTTATTTTGGTAAGCATGCATGTTCTACACTTCTCAATACTTGGATCAAAAGAAGGAATTAAATCATCCTTAGCCATAGAATATAATTTTCTATAATTAACATGACCAAGTCTTAAATGCCAAAGAGAAGAATTATCATTAATAACACACACATTGTTAATAAAGCATTTGAAATGCTAAGTTTAAACATACCATTACAAAATAACCAAGTCCAACAAACAAACCACCCTTAGATAATAAAATTTGTCCGACTCAAAAACCATTTTAAAACCTATTCGATTCAAGATAGCTCCTGACACTAGATTACGCCTAAGTTCCGGAGCAAATACAACATCTCTTAACACTAGAGATTTCCGGAACTAAAGACCAACTCTACTTGTCCTACACCAAGAACTTGAGCTGTAGAGTCATTTCCCATGTATAGAACTTCTCCATTGTCCACCTCCTTGAAGGTTTTGAATGAAGACCGCTCCTTGCACACATGCCTTGAAGCTCCTGAATCGATATACCATGAACAATCATCCTGTACACAAAAGATTTCAGAAATCATACACATATAATTCAAACTGAATTACATGAAAGTTGTGACAAGTACCTTGTTTGGCTTGGGATTGGCTAGACTCGCCTTTCCCTCCACCTTGCTCATTCTTTTTGTTCATTCTTCTTCCATAGGAAGCAATCCTTTTTGAAGTGTCCGGGCTTGCCACACTCCCAACAACCACGTTGTTGAACACTCCACCATTCTTAGGCTTCTTAAAGTTGTTGCCTTTGGTGAAATTATTAGCCCTCTTCTTAGGATTTGAGTCTTTGAACTTTCCATCCTCCACCATGTTAATGGTAGAAGAATTAGGATTTACCTCCTTTTGTCCATCTTGAACCCGAATGCCCTCTTCAATCCGAAGATGAGCACCCAATTGTTCCACATTTATATCATCTTTCCTATGTTTAAGAGTATTTCTAACATCCTTCCAACTTGGTGGTAATTTGTCAATTATTGAAGATACAAAAAGTTTCATCCATACTAATATTGTGTTGTTTAAAACTTCCTAAAATCCTTTGAATTTCATGGAATTGTTCCATCACAGGCCTTGTTTCATTCATCTTAAAGTTATTAAATTACTAACTAAGAACTTCTTACTAGATGCATCTTCGGCCATGTATTTTGACTCAAGGTCATCCCAAAGCATTTTAGCGGATTCATAGAATTGATAAACATCAAAAAAGTGTCAGACATACCGTTTAAAATGTGACCACATATATAATCGTCGTTCTCCCACTTGTTCCTTCTCCTTGAGGCCTCCAAAGTTTCATCTTCCACAAACTCGGGTTTTGGAGTACTCAAAACATATGCCACCGAAAGAGAAGTGAGAAGAAAATGCATCTTCTTTTGCCATCTACGGAAACCCACACCTTCAAACTTGTCAAGTTTCTGAAAATTCGAAGTCATCTCACGTATTGTAGCCATCGTCAAGAAAAATTGCTTTTGGATTGTTAGAAAAGGTAAAAGGGTGACAAAGATGATTACTAGATGAACTTTGAATCTTCTAGGCGTGTTGGGACACTTTCCCAAAAGCAATATTCCTACCCTACACAGAGCACGGGTTACAAGGAATTCACTTCCGAGATACAAAGAAGAACAACGAATATCACGCTCGTTATGAGATCCGTCAAATGAGTGAAAGAAAGAAATAATTTGTAAAGATGATAAACTTTTAATTCTTATGCAATAGAAAGAAGTTATTTTTCTTCAACCCCTTCATCATATGAGAGATCTCATATATATACTAATGCTCTATCGTTTCAGAGAAACCGAAACAATACATTGACAAACCGTCAAAACACACGAAATCACGCAAAAAGCAGCGAAAAAACAGAAGGATAACGCGAGTCGCGACCTGGGCAGCGTCGCGAGGTGCGACCCAGGTCGCGAGTCGCGACCAGCCCATCCTTCCCTGCTTGTGCGAGCGTCCAGCGTCGCGAGGTGCGACATATGTCGCGAGTCGCGACCAGCCAGACCTGCCTGCTTGCTTGTGCGAGCGACGAGCAACTTCAAGCGAGGCCTTGTGAGCGAGTGCGAGGCTATTCTAGGCCCATTTCTATTCACTACATAGCATAGTATTACATATATTGTTTCAAGTAACAACACCATAACCAAGTAACTTCAAACAATATATCATGAAATAAACTAACTTTATACTCTAAATCTCGAACAGGATGTTCTTAAACAGCGATTTAGCTTCAACCACCTTATTTAACTTGAACAAAGTACATATAAGCAACCCATAAGTAGATAATGGGGGCTCTAAATCACTACTTGATGTCGATTTGAAGATATCTAGAGCAGCTTCCACTCTTAAACGTCTACAATGAATTATCAATAACGAATTACAGATGCCATCATTCGGAGGCAATTGTTTCTCCTGCATGTTTTTACCAATTGTTCTGCCTCGTAGTACTTGCCTTCTCTACATAATCGGTGACATACTCGTATGTGCTGACTCCACATCAATTTCTGAGTCTGGCAAAGAGGTGGCTGACTACTTCCGATCCAATGTCCTTACGGCCCGTTTGGTAGTTGGTCATAAATGGTGGTAATGGGAATGAATTCATGTGTAAATTTGTGAAAAATATCATTGTCCATTCCCATGGTAATGCTAATTTATCCTAAAATGTCCACTTTCCTTCTTGAATTTTCATTCTCATCCAATACCACTTGTAGGGTGGTAATGAGTGGTAATGAAAATTGCTTCCATTTGGAGACAAAAACACAAGTTTAGGGGTGAGATTGCTTGCCCATGGAGAAAAAATGCCTCCCCATGGAGATTTTAAGGGTGCTTCCTTAATAAAATTACACTTAAAATTCATTCCCATTACCGCAATTTATTAACAACTACCAAACCGGCCGTTAGTATCAAAAGGAAAACTATAAGAGGCATCATTCTGGACAGCAAACTTTTTCACCGGAAATGGCACTCTTTATGCAAACCTTTCAGCAATAGGAAGTGCGATAATTAGGTTGGCAGCTCGACTCCAACATCTTCTGGAGAAGCCAAAAGGCATGCTCTAGCCTACCAACCATTACAAAACATCAAAAAGAGAGGTAAATGCAACAACATCAGGGGATATCCCTTTCCTTTGCATTTGTTCAAACAAACCTTCTGGACAGTCAACTTTTCCTTCTTGACAGAATGCATATATTCAGTACACTGTACATATGCAAAAATTTGGCTGGCAGTCGTTTTTTTCCATCTCATGAAGCACCTTGAAAGCAAGATTTGTCCCACTATGTCGATAAATACCATCAATCAATGATATGTAGAGATACCATTAGGTTAAAGTCCATACTCAAGACATCCTGCTGCACAATTTCTCCGCATCAACAAACCTATTTGCTTTTGCTAAACCACTTATAATGGCATTAAAGGTCTGAATTACAGGATACATTCCTACATCTTCGCAAGTAATCCTAGTGCTCCATATACGTTACCTCTTTTGCAATGTCCATCAATTAGAATGGTAAAGATAAATTCAGTTGGAAGCAAACCTCCTTCTGTCATCTCATGGAAGAGAGAATAAGCTAATTCCAGCTTCCCCCTTTGCAGAACCCATATATGATTTATTCATCAAGTTCATATCCACTCTCCCTCAGTAAGAAATTACAGGATAAGAAAAAAACTCAGCCCTACCACAAGCAACTTGCAAAATGGACGTACATGTAAGGGCATATTGCTCTCCTCCCCTCTCACTCGTCTTTCATACCTTTTGGAAAATATAGAAAACCTCTAAACAATATTCAGCAAAATGTAAAATCAGATTGAGATGGACGATCAACCAAACCATGAAATCGAAGTGCTCATTCGCTAATTTCCAAAACTATGCTAGAAAGATGATGAATTTCGCATAATTCAAGTGCTAATTCCAAGAACATATATAAGAAAAATTCTAAATTAT
Source organism: Beta vulgaris subsp. vulgaris (assembly GCF_026745355.1). NCBI lineage: Eukaryota > Viridiplantae > Streptophyta > Magnoliopsida > Caryophyllales > Amaranthaceae > Beta > Beta vulgaris. The sequence goes on from NC_079210.1 coordinate 5,977,852, forward strand.
CGCTCAAATATGAAAGATCCAAGTTTTTGGTCTTAAATACTTTGTTTAAAAACACCCTAACATCAAATATGGTTAAGATCTTCAAACATGCAAATTCCACTAAACTCAAGCATTAAGATTTCCTAATTGAACACGCCGAAATAACAATCAAAACCATCAAGGAACAACATATTTAACTAACCTGCTGCTCTGCAACACTGTTGTTAAAACTCCCAGAATCAATAGCTGCAAAAATAAGCAACTGCATTTAATCGAGACCGTAGCCTTAGTAGTCCCTGTCTAGCCTCCAATATATACTAGTTCCTGAAGATTTGAGGCTCGAAGTTGCTGCAAGTTCGTAATACCCAGAACAAAGCAAATGAGTCCAAAATGTTGGATTTTCCTGACCCGTTTAATATTCCACACAGCAGCTGAAGTGTACCAAGTAACTTCATGCTTCGTCATACTTGTTTTGTATGCCGATACAGTAAGCATAAAAAAGCTAACACCCCTAAAATTAAGTTGGTAAATATGTATTACTATAAGAATGAAAAGCTCTTTATGATTATGTCCATACCCAGATAAAAATTTATCTATGGGTCTTAGTTTGATTAAAGCTTCAAACAATTCCAGAAATTTACCGAGCCAAACAATTGACAAAGGAAAAAAATTGATAAACTCGTCTATTTGTAATCCTTTTAACGATAATTTGAAGGTTGAATGTTATAAGCAAGTCAGTATTTATGCAAGTGCAATATGTTTCATTTGACCTCAGGGAGGAATACATACCCTTTTTAGCTCCATGAGCATTACACTAGTAGCAGCAATCTTTCTGCCATGAACACATGGAAAACACCTTATATTACCAAAGACATGATTCCATAGCATCAATTTCGGCCAAATTTGTTTCCAAGGGCGTAATTTCACCCTTCTCCAAAGTCAGTAATCTGAGAACAGAGTAGATATCCTTGCCTGCATGTTGCTGCAGCTGTTCTGCTGTAAAACTGTATACATGATTTTTTATCACAATCCAACTACACCCACCAAAGTTTTTCACCACATTCCTCTTCATGGCTTTCCTCACCCGAATTATGTCCTCCCACTGGCCCCTCATTTCATATATACGGCCCAACACAATGTATGGTAGAGATAACTGCGGCTCCAACTCCATCAATCTCTGAGCCACTTTCTCAACAAGCCTCACATCCCCATGAACTCCACATGCATGAAGTAACAATTCCCAAATCATCGAACTTGGTTCATAAGGCATCATTTCAGTAATTTCCATTGCATCATCAAGCCTACCATCTTGACACAATAGGTCCACAAGGCAAGCATAATTGTCATAGCATGGTTTAACACCATAATATTCCTCCATTATTGAAAATATAGCAATTCCTTCATCAACAAAACCTCCATAGCTACAAGCTCGTAGAACTCCTGTTAGTGATATTTGATCAGGCAATGGACCTCTTCTATGTAGCTCTTTGAAGGTGTCTATTGCCTCCACCAATCTTCCATTAAGAGTCAAACCCGTAATCATGATATTCCAACATACCAGATCTGGCAGAGCTATACTTGCAAAAATTCTCCGAGCACAATCAATTAATCCAAGTGTTGCATACATATGAACAAGTGAGCTACAAATTATAAAATCCATCCCAAAACCTGATTTAATCGCCAAAGAATGGATTTGAGTTCCTTGATCTGCCTGTATACCACAAATGGAGGCCAGAACACTGCTTAGCGTGAATTCAGTAGGCCTAATACCCTCCCTCAGCATGAGCACAAGAAGCTGGATAGCACTCTCACTAAAGCCATGAGACGCATAGCTTGAAATCATGGAATTGTAAACTGCAGAATCGCATCTGTCAAGTTCTTTAAAGAGCTGAACTGAATGCTCCAATCTGTTGCATTTCGAGAGCAGATCAATAATGGCACTTGAGATAACTGAATTGGAAAGAAACCCAACCTTGATACAGAGAGCAAAAATCTGCTTACCCTTTTCCAAGTTCCGTAAATTCGTACAGCAAGTGAGCACCGCAGAACATGTGAAGTGATCAGGTGGATACCCCAAGTATCTCATAGACGAAAACTGACTAAGTGCTAATTCTCCATATCCAGCTTTACTACATCCCATAATTAATGAATTCCAAGAGATCAAGTCCAGATATTCCATACTTGAAAACACACCAATCGCATAGTCAGCTAGGCCAATCTTACTATACATATCAATTAAAGAATTCCCTAGCACCACATTCTCCGTGATTAAACCACTTCTTATCATCCTACCATGAAGCTCCTTGCCCGAGAGGGCATCAAACACCAAAGATACAATAATTGAGTAAGTATACCCACTTGGCTTCACTCCCATACATAGCATTTCCCGGAATCTTTTCCACACAAAATCAGTATGTCCACATGAAGCATACCATGAAAGCATAGAATTCCAACTCACAACATCTCGTTCAGGCATTCTCAGGAACAAGGAATGAGCCATGTCACTGTAACCACAATTCAGCAAACCCTTCAAAAAGATGTTCCAAGTAATGCTATTCTTCCTTGTTATGTCACCAAATGCTTTGACAATATCATCAATGAACTGACAACGAGTATAAAGTTCGAGGCAACGATTACCTAGAAATGTATGGCCATTGAAGCCAACTTTTATCAACTGCCCATGAACCACTTTGGTAAGCTTGACCGACTTTAAAGAGAGGCAATGGTCTAGCAAGTGAGAATAATAAGTGAGCGTTCTACGAATGTTACGTATTTGCTTTACCAAAGGGTACATATACGATATAAATCCCTCTCTTCAATTAAAAACAACCATAGGGCCACGATTTCTTCCTACATAAGCCCCTATATGTAAACAAAAACACAGCACTAAAGTAGCCACATTATCCAGAATGTCCATTGTTAGAGGTGCCATTAACAAACAAGAAAAAGCTGCAACATGTTAACTGCCTCAGTTCAGCTTCTGCACAAATAGAAATGGGCAAAACTATAATTGTTATAAAAAGAATCTTTATAAAAGGAAAGTAACATCAATGTTATATTAGATGCATTTTCAGCAAAACAAGGACTATATAAGAGTGTTTGAACTTTGAAGCTACCAAATACCATTAGAAAGATTAAAATTAGGCAAAATTACAATTGTTTTTCTAATTGTCCTAGCTCAATTGCTAATATATATATATATACACATGAAAAATCAACGCAACTAGTATATTCATACTCGCATTATAATTTGACATTAGAAAAGTGAAAAACCAATCTCTCTCTAGTCTCTAATATGAAACTAACAACATCAGAATTTATGTTCACCTGCGCAACTCCGATTTTCACAACCGCAGCAGACAAACGACGAGTACAGTGGCTACCGTACTTTGTTTCTTCAATTTTATGTCCAGTGTCTTTTATATCTAACTCAGCTAAGTATCTACTTCAGTTTGGGTCAAATTAGTTTTAGGTTTTGTTTCCTAGGGATGTGCCTCTGTTTTGTAAACTCTTAGGCTATGTTCAGTTCACCTTATTTTTGCTTATTTCAGATCAGATCAGATCAGATCAGATCAGAAAAAATAAGTTCAGATCACATCAGATTTAAAAATCATTATTACTATTAAATATCTTTCATTACATATTAGTAAAAATTATAATAATTGAATATTAATAAAGTACGAATCAAACAAGATCCCACATGACTATATTTTTTCTTATATATTGAGAAAAATCTAAAAGATAAGATTTTGTAATCAGATCAGATCAAATCAGTTCAGATCAGATCATATCAGATCAGAAAAAATAAGTTCAGATCATATCAGAAAATTTCAGGTGAACTAAACATAGCCTTAGGAATTGTTACTTATTAGTAGTTTTGTAGTATTACTTTAATCTCATGATATGTTGGTCTTGACTCTTTAGGGTCGTTCCTAAATATCATTGGATTCGGGACCATATATATAAAGATGCCGCCAACGCATAAGAGATACTCCCTCTGTCCCATAATATAGTGCTTGTTTCTTTTATACACGGTCTTCAAGATGTAACTTTGGCCTTTAATATCTTCAATTTCGTATTAATAAAAAATATAAAGAGTTGATAGTATGAAACTAGATATTGAGACAAATCTAACAAGATCCCACATGAATATGTTATTTTATACATACAAATGAGAATATTCGGTCAAAGATTTTAAAGTTTGACCCACCAAAAAATGAAGTAGGCACTATATTATGGGACAGAGGGGGTATAATAAAATATGCCTATTTATAGGATAGATACTAATTAAGAATTGAATGACTCACGATTATCAGTAATTATTGTTTCGTAAAAATAAAAATAGGACTTTATATATATATACTAGATTTTTTTGCACGCGATGCGTGCTTGAATTTTTTTTCAAAACAGAAACTCGATTTTCTTCGGCATAAGAGTCAAAATTTGAACATTAGACATACGAAGTATAATTGTTTTTAGTTGCAAAATTTGATTGGTTTAGTTTTCGTCACTTAAGTCTCTCACCATTCTTTTTGTTTTTTTTTTTTTTTACTTTTCAAAGTTAAATTCTATGAACAAAATAGAAATTATGAATTTATTTATGATTTGAATTTATTTGATTCTAATATTATAATTTTAGTTGATTTTTGAATTAAGTACAGTACTTCATAAATTGTAAAGAAAGTGGTCACTTTGATTTCAAGCCAATTTTTTCATAGGTTGTAGTTTGTAGGTGAGTTTTTAAGTTTTTGTAAAGTTCTCATTTTAGTGATTTGCATAACGTAAATTATGCAATTTTATGATTTTAGTTGACTTGTGAGTGATTGTTATAATTATATTTTTGTATTTTTGTTTGAAGCCCCCTTTGATTTGTAAGTGAATTTGTAATTTAGAATGGAAAGGGGGGGTAACATAGTCTTTCATTCGGGGACACCATAGCCCCCCTTCCCTTATATAATAGAGATATGTTGTACTTTAATTCTTGAATGAAATTTTACATAAACCTTTTTACCTTGATAATTAATCGCTATTATATAATAGAAAAAGATAGGTCCAAATATATGTAAAAGTTTCATTATATATAGGAAACACTATAAAAAAGTAAATAATTTTTTTCCTTGTCTAACTTCTAAATTTTATTTCACTAAAATACACCTCTTTTTTATCATGACCACCATTAATTGTGAATGGTTCTTGAGAATAGTGATTTGTAAGTAAATTTTTGTAAATTTTTTTTATGTATTGACGTTCTAGGTTATTAGTTTTATGTATGTAATTTTTAAGTTTTAATAAAGTGTTTCTGATTATTTGAGTGATTTGCGTGATTTTTATAACGTATTTTCTCAATTGTATGAGTGATTGTAAAGTTTCTTCTTTTAAGTGATTTGTGAGTGAGTGTTGTAAATTAATTTTGTAGTTTTCTTTGAGTGCCGATTTTGATTTTGACATTCCTTTTGTAATTTAGAAAGGAAAGGGGGGTAAAATAGGCATTTCAAAAGAGGACACCATTGCTCCCCCCTTCCCTTATATATATATATATACTAGAATTTTTTTGCACGCGATGCGTGCTTGAATTTTTTTCAAAACAGAAACTCGATTTTCTTCGGCATAAGAGTCAAAATTTGAACATTAGACATATGAAGTATAATTGTTTTTAGTTGCAAATTTGATTATTTTAGTTTCTGTCACTTAAGTCTCTCACCATTATTTTTGTCTTTTTTTTTTTTAACTTTTCAAAGTTAAATTCTATGAACAAAATAGAAATTTTATTGAATTTATTTATGATTTCTAATATTATAATTTTTTAGTTAATTTTTGAATTAAGTACACTACTAAATTCTAAACACTATAAAAAAGTAAATAAATTTTTTCCTTGTCTAACTTCTAAATTCTGATTTCACTACAAATACACCTATATTTTTATCATGATCCACTATTAATTGTATGGTTCTTGAGAATAGTGATTTTTAAATAAATTTTTGTAAACGTTTTTGTATGTATTGTCGTTCTACGTTATTAGTTTTAGTTTGTATGTTAATTTTAAGTTTTAATAAAGTTTCCCGATTATTTGAATGATTTGCGTGATTTTTATAACGTGATTTTTTCAATCGTATGAGTGATTTGTAAAGTTTCTTCTTTTAAGTGATTTGTGAGTGAGTGTTGTAAATTAATTTTCGGTAGTTTTCTTTGATTGCCGATTTTAATTTTGACATTCCTTTTGTAATTTAGAAAGGGAAGGGGGGCAAAATAGGCATTTCAAAAGAGGACACCATTGCTCCCCCCTTCCCTTATATAATAGATATATATATATATATAATATATATATATAAATATATATATATATATATATACATATATATATATATATATACATATATATATATATATATATACATATATATATATATATATATATATACATATATATATATATATATATATATATATATATATATATATATATACATATATATATATATATATATATATACATATATATATATACATATATATATATATATATATATACATATATATATATATATATATATATATATATATATTATAAATGAAGAGGTGAGCTACAGTGTCCTCCTGTAAGATTACTTTTCTACCCTTCACTTATCAAAAAATGTTAATTATAAAATATTTAATTCCTTCTTGATCTATATTTATTTGTAATAACTAATAAGGAAACTTAAGATTGCCTAACTTATAATAAGATGTAATGTACACATAAAATATTTCCCAAAAAAATATGCTTAAAAAGAGACATTTTTGATTGAAAATTAAACTAATCTAACTAAAGCAACTCCAAACAATTAAAAAGTAAGAACTTACAGAGTTTCTTTCTAACAAAACTTCCAATTGTAATCACAATTTCAAAGAACATACATTAACATAAACATACCCAAAAAAAAGGGGACAATCTCATCTTATTATTTTTTGCCTTTTATAATTGTCTTATGTGTCGATTAGGATGATTTATCATTCTATTTATTTAAAGGCTCATAGTGGTCGTTGGTGTTAGTTGGTATAATCCATCTCATCATTATTTAAAAATATGTTCGTAATACAAAAATATCAAAGAAATAGGTCCATACCATCCAATTTCTCAATGTAATGTATATTAAAGATATTAGCATATATCTTCATCATTGTAGGAATCGGGGTTCAAGCTTTCCCCAACCCCTTCTCATCAATGGACTCCTAATGTATACGAAGGAGTGCGGTTTGTTCGAGATATTCCTACCTCTCTATCTATCTCGAAGATATTTGGATTTTTCAAAACTCCATGGAAATGCAGAAGAGAAATGCTATTCCCACTCGGACCAAGACATAAACGATTTTTGGTTTTTGGATTAAGGTAAAAACGATTTTTTGTGCAACTTTGACTATTTTGGTAGACGTTCATTTACCACATCGAAAAAAAGTTGTGAATGATCAAATTAAACTACAATAAAATAGTATAAGTGCATTTAGCGTTTTTACTGTCAATATTAAGTTTAATATGTCTTCGCACGCATTGCGTGTATATGGGACTAATATATATATATATATATATATATATATATATTTGGGCTCACGTGAAAACAACATGTTTATGTGAGAATACATAGTTATATGAGAATAAATCTTATCTACCCTTAGATCACTCTCATCTAAGGGCTCACGTTTCATTAATACAAAAAAAACACTCGTCATGCTTCATGCTCTCAATTGTTTTTTTGCCGCTAAAATCGCAACCATGTGTTTTGTTACTAGTGCTGGCCAAATCACAGCCCTTAGTTCTTTTTAGATCAAACGCTTGTAGTTAATTCTCACATATTAATTTATTCTCACATAACTATTCAATCTAACCGGATCCCGACTCTCTCTCTCTCTCTCTCTCTCTCTCTCTCTCTATATATATATATATATATATATATAATAATATATATTATATATATATATATATATATATATATATTATATATATATATATATGTAAAGATTTGAGCACTTGTTGGGTTACGTAATTTAAGGTGATAAATTGTACAACAATTATCAAATATTATTTTTATTAAAAAAAGATGTGATAGGAGTTGATGGCCTGAGTATCTTTTATTGAAAAAGAGAAAAATCACATAATAATGGTAGGACCATGCCAAAAATAAGAGTGTTCAAACTGAAATGAAACAACAACAAAAACAAAAGTATTCAGACTATTGTGAGGCAGATGGAGTATGTTGTATAATATGAGCACTATAAGAGTGGGGGGTGAATTATAGTGAGAGAATAAGCTATACTTTTTGCGGAATTGAAAGTTAACTTGGGAACACACAATGAGAATGAGAGATTTTAGCGAGGAAAAACTTCCTAGGCCCAATAGGAAGAAACAACCTCGACCACAAGGGATTTTAACTCAACTTTCCACTATAATAGGTCCAAAACAACTCTGTTTACAATCCTATTACTTTTCTCTCGAGCCACAACTTAAGTTACTAAACTCAAGTTCCCAACGACAGTTCCCACAACAGTCGTTCCTCTCAAACTTCACTCGAAGTTACTTTCTCTTTCTCTTGCTTCACTCAAAGCTTCTCACACTCACAAGAGTTTACTCAAACCCTTACCAAAAATACAATTTGTAAGACAATGGAAGAGTAATAACTCGAATAAAGTAAGTATAGAATTCTCTTAGGAACGACACTGACTCTTAGACAACTAGATATTAGCTAAGCAGACACATATTGTTGACTTAAGTCAGACACAAAATGTTTTAAGGTTTAGGGCCTATTTATAGAGAATTTAGCAAGACATAAACTATCCACTACTTAATCCATTATCCCATGATGTCCATGACTTTAATTAATTAATTAGTTTATATAAATATTCCTTGAGAAGTAATTAATCCACTTCCTCCACTACTTAACTTAAAACAAGAAGCAGTAAGTATTACTGTTTTAAATACTTGAGAATAATAAACATTTAAATTAATTAAGACTTGGAAATAATTAACTAAGTCCACTCACCACTAACTACAAACGTGTAGCAGTAGTGTTTAGCGTGATAATGATTTCTTGGGAGTAATTTAAAACATTTTCTTTAAATAGTTTTGGGAAAATATCTTTATAAATAAGTTAATTAAAACCGAAAATCATTTTTATATTTAAAAGGAAAATCTTTTTAAAACCGAAAATAACATTTAATTTTGAAAACAAAATCTTTTAATTAAAATATAAAAGATAAGATTTAAAACGGTTTGATATTTGTCCTAATTAAATCAGAAAATCAATCTAAAATCTTTTCCTAACAAATTGATAACAAACTCCCTAAAATAGTAAATATAGTCAAAACTAACCTTGACTCTAACTAATTATTTGGCGCACAATATGTTAGGCGCACCACTTAGGAATTATTAGGGGTTCCTAAAGTTGTTTCTAAGTCTGTTCCTTAACCTTATTCCTAACTGTGCCAGTGTATGTTCCTTTCATGGGAACAATACCAAGTTCCGTTTGAGAATTCACCACAAACTAAATTGAGCTTTCACTCAACCTTAACAAGAATATATTAAATACACTCTAATGTATTCTAATCTTCACTCCAAGCTTGATACTTCGTCATTCGAACATTTTCACTTCGATCTTTGATTAATTCTCCATTTTAATAATATTCGATCAAGTATTCTCTTTGCTCGACAATGAATTACCTAACATTAACATAAATAAAATACAATATGTCTTTTGTGGTTAAGTCATCTTCAAAACTCAAGGGTCAACAGAGTAGTCCGTAATAAACTGGCAAACTAATAAATTGATGAAGAAAATAGAAATATCGAAATGTAGAATACATTTTATCATCCAACGCCTAAAATGAATATTAGAAATCTAAGTATAGACTTTAAGTTGTGTACATTATTTTTTAACAATTTACAATTTTAAGGTATATATTATATAAGATATAAAATCATACTCACTCTTTTACCAAAATATGAAATGATGTGGTGGTAGTGTGGTACAAAGGAAAATGAAAAGGCAAGTTGGAGTTACTATAAGTAAAAAGAAAATAAAAAAGAAAAGGAAGTAACAAGGGAGGACATTTAAGAAACAAAAAGAAAAAATTGCATGATCGTGGGATTCGAACCCGTAATGAGATATGAGTTACCAAAGTCTCAACTACCATCGTTGCCAAACTATATACTTACAATGTTAATGTTGAATTAAGTAGTTATTCAGTTTCAGAATTATGGGCCCTAGTGCCCCGTCTGTCCTAACCCAGGGGGCCAGGGCCGGCCCTGGGTCTTCTTACTCACCTTTTTGAGGGCTACTTGATTTATCTGTCTAATTTTCTAAGTTTTAGTTTGTTTTGTCTGTGTCTCTAACTGTTTAATAGATTCTATAGTGGTTCAAGTTTACTAGTAGCCTTCCTTCATTTGAGTGGCTTTAGAGTGTTTGAATCTTTCTTGAAAATGGCCTCTGTTAGCCAAGAATTTGCTAGCTGGAATTCTAAGTTTGATGGTTTACAAAAGGATTTTGAATAGCATGTACTGAAGATGAGGGATTTTGATAATATCAGTGGCAGAGTTCTTCTGTTGGGCCACTAATTTGAAGGAGGTAGGTAATGTTTATTTAAAAAAGAGAGATTTTACTTCGGCGAGTTTTATTTACGAATCAATTTTAGATGTTGTAGTTTATGAAATGGATATGAAAGAGAGTTACAACGAGCATATCCTCGACCTTCTTGTGTCATGCTACTCTAATTTATCAACATGTGAGTTGAAGCTTGGACACTTTGATTATGTCATTTCTTTATGTTCTGTCATCTTGGGTATGGACCAATCGCATACTAAAAGCCTTTACTGAAGGGGACAAGCGTATGCCAGATCAAGTATGGTTGTTGTTGCTGCTACCTCATATCTTGAAAAGACCTTATTTCTAGCACCTCCAGACAAAGCTATTAAATTGGAAATTTCAAACCTTCATTTAAATCTTAAAAACCATGAGGACACGTTGGTTTTTACAAATCGCATTCCTAATGAAGCGTCCAAACTCTGTTCTATGACTAACAAGAGTCAACAAAATGGGATGTATGATCCTATTCAAGTTTCAACAACAAATGTCCCTCCAAAGAGGAAGCGACAAAGTGAAGATGTGAGTATGATAGTTAAGGACATTAAAGGTACGAAGGTCCCTTCAACTGTCTTATTTATGTCTGCCTATACCACAAAAGAGAAGGAAGATAATTGTTATTGCTTTCAAAGCAATCGAAAAAGTTCACAAGATACTAACGAGATTAGATTTTGGATCAATGCTAGGCTAGGCGCAAGTCCAAAACCAAACCAAAAATCAACCAAACCAAAGTCAACTAGGTAACCATAACTAAAACAAAACTATAAAGTATTAAAACTAAACACAAGCTTTCCACAAAAGTCGAACCCACGATGCATCATCTTCAGACCTGAAATAGTGGATGCTCTATTGATCCTCAGATACCGCTCACCAAATGAGTCATCACAAGATCAATAAGGCACAACCATGATTAACATTCAAAAAAGCACGTGATCAGCAAAGTTGAGTACTGCATACTAAATAATATATAAAACCTAACATGGTACTAATAAACATTAACTCGAAGATAAACAATGAAATAATGAATAAAAGATTGACTATACTAAACTTGACTCCAAAATCAATAGATTAATTATAATTAGATTGAATAGGCAATGGAAAAAGTTGTCCAAACCAAACCAGTCTTCATTTTAGAAGACGAAGTACGGGCATGACTCCGTACTCCCATGACCAACGATATCAAGGTACTAATTAAATAAAATAGGACACAGTGATCAATCCGATCCCAAGAAAAGGCATGGCCAACCACCATGTACTCCAACTCATACTAGTCCAACACTTCAGACGTGCACAAGTCTAAAGCTTATTGTTATTAACTTTCCACTTTAAGTTATTAATAAATTTTTTTACTTGTTGAGAATCACAAAGTAAGACAACCAACATAAACAAATAACATGGATACACAAAGCTTCCATTTTTATCTTAAGATTAAATAGTGTGATCATACAACTCAAATAATCCAAGAATAATTCCATTACTTAGTTTAATAACCAACCAATATTTATTTGTTGAATTAAATCAACAATCATCCAATATTTTATTTGTTAAATTAAATCAACAATCAACCAACCTTTCCATAGGTGAATAACCGACTTTACTAAACAAGGCTCACGATCCTTATAAAGTAAAAACAATGATGTAATACAAGGGAACAATATGATCAAATAAACAATATAAATATTAATCTTTCATGTGAATTAATAAAATAAAGTTCCTAATCCTAATGTTTGCATCAATGAACCATAAAAACATATTATAACAAACATAGGCAACATGCTACACACAACGGCATAAAATATGCAATTTCACTTGAATATAAACCACATATGAACTATAAAAAGTTTCTTATACATGATACTACATCAACCTACTATTAGGATATGATACTAGTCTATTAACACATAGGTATGTACGTACCTTGTGTAGACAAAACGAGAGACCACTTTCACAACCTTAGAAGTCGCCTAAAGAATATTCACCGCCTACTAAATACCAATATAACCAAGAATCAATACTCAAATAAAATTTCAGCAACTCTAAAATATTCCAAACCCTCTTTAAAAGTGTTAAAATCCTTTTTAATCATTAAAACTCCAACTATTAATGTCTTCTAGTATAGTACTACCATACTGATCACTAAAAATCCTCAAAAACCATACTTTGACCTTTAAACTCCACCATAAGCATACTAATGAAAATTCCAGCAACTTATAATATGTTTAAAATCCTTTTAAACATACTTTAACATAATCATAAACATTAATTAAAGTACTCAATTTTCATAAAATATAATATAGTACTACAATTTCCAACTCATAAAACCCTAAAAATCCAGGCTTTGATGCTTAAAAACCTAACTTAAACATTATTAATAAATCTGAAATTTCATTACTTTACTATACAAAATCATATAATCTAAAATTTATATTAAAATCATCAAAACTACAAACTTTAATCATGAAAATATTAAGTCAATCCTTAAAACATAAACTTAACATTAAATAATATAGAGGATGAAGAGAAAAATCACAGAGAGAAGAAGAGAGGGTCGGCATCGAGGAGGAAGCGCCGGTCCTAGCTGCTGATTGCGAGGGTTCACGATTGTCGGTGGTGGTCCGGTAGCCGGCGGTGCTGGGCCGAAAGAGGAAAATACCGAAGGGGGGAGGGGGAAAGCCGAGTGAGGAGAGAGAGAGAAGAAGAGAGGAGAGGAATTAGCGTGAGTGATTATTGTGTGAGAATTGTGGGTTTAGTTTGGATTCATATAGGTAATTTATGGGCTTAGGGAATTGTATATGGACTTTTAAAATCAATGATTGGGTGCTTAAGTTGAGTTGGGCTTCTCTAACCCATTTTAAAATCTTTTACTACAACTCAAAAATAATTAAACTATTAAAAATATCTTTCAAAGTATGACTAAATAAAATAATTAATTATTTAAAAAACATTCAATATTTCCTTTGACTTTCAAATAGTCAACACTCTAAGAAATTAATTATTTAAATACTAAAATATATATAAGTATATATTAAAATATATTTATAAAATTCATAATATTGTGGGGAATTACAATCTATCTGTAACTACTTATAAACATCTCCTACAATGAGTACAAACAGTTCAGGTTTCTAAACCTAGTGAGTTTTCCGAGATGACAGTGAATTTCAATACTCCAAAGGGTAAGGATATAGCCAAGTTAACCACAAGAACTTCTAATCAAAGTCCAAGTGTTATAGATCAACCAAGTTCAAGTTTCGCCCCCACCGAATCAATGATTATTGAAACTAGAAGTAATGCAATGGAAGAAGATGTCAAGCTTAGTGACACCATAAGTTCTCTTAATTCATCTCCAACCCACTTATCCACTCTCTCTTATGATGTTAACTTTGTCTTCTCAACTATGCCACCAAAGCACAAAATTGCAACCATCCTTGCAAATTCTCAAGTAAGGCTACTCCATCTAAGTGAAGTATGTAATGTCAACTATATATGTGTTAGAATTGGTCTCAAGCGACAACTGTTACCGGTACTTTCCTTTCATGTCGGGTTTGAAGTAAAAGCAAAAAAAGTTCAGAGTATTAGTAGTTTACTTTTACTTTGTAATTCCCCTAGTCGTTGTGTGTGATTCACTAGTTTGTATTTCGATGTTTTAATTTATGCAAATTCCAATGTTATAAAAAAAAAAATAAGGCCGAAATTCTTAAACTAAAACAATTTGGTAGAATAGGATCTGTTTTTATTAATTAACATAAAATATAACAACTCTAATTTGATGAAGGCCAAAAAAGAAGTTCAAAACAAAAAATATCAACAATAATATAATCATTAATTAGAAAATGTAATAAAAACTTCCACTAGTAGAATAAATGTTATTTGCTGCGGTGATATTGTTGCGATTTTACCTATACGCAGCAATATAACACGCAAAAAGAAATAAAAAAATAGAAATTGACAATATTGCTGCGGTTCCCGTCCAAAACCGCAGCAATATTGTCTATCGGTTACCATTTTAAAAACATGTGGGGCCCTGTACAGCTAATATTGCTGCGGTTTCCACGTAGGACCGCAACAATATATTAAAAAAATATTCTTTTAATATATTGCTGCGGTCCTACGTGGAAACCGCAACAATATTAGCTGTCACTTACCCAAAAAAAAAGACGGGGGTTCTAATCTCACACTTAGGGTTTTTTCCTTCATTTTCTATCTCTCACCCTCTCTCTCTCAGCGCCTCACCCTCTCTTCTCTCTCTTATCCTCTCAACCTCTCAACCCTCTCTTCTCTCTCATCTCTCTCAACCTCTCTAAACACGCCAATTCACCTCAACCTTCGCCTTCTGTTAACCTTGTTTGACCCTGTGCGACCCGACAAAGCCATGTGCGACCCTAATTCGCCGCCTTCGACCCTAATTCGCCGCCTTCGACCCTATGCAACCCGACGAAGCCATGTGCGACCATGTGCGACCATGTGCGACCATGTGCGACCCCAATTCGCCGCCTTCGACGAATTCCTTCTTCGGTTTTTTTTTCGTTTTTGTTTTTGTTTCCTTTTTTCGTTTTTTTTTTCATTATTTAGATTTGTTGGTACCAGCCAGATCATCTCGCGATGAATTTCCGGCGAGTTTTGTTCGAAGTTTCGTCCCTCATTGTTGTCTCGGCCTCAGATCTGAAATTTTCGAAGTTCCTTCTCGCGATGAATCTCCGGCGAGTTTTGTTCGAAGTTTCGTTCGTTATAATCTCCGGCGAGTAAGATGGCGGTCTTGGTTTACGTGATATCTTCGTTCGTTATAATCTTCGGCGAGTAAGATGGCGGTCTTGGTTTGTGTGATATCTTCGTTCGTTATAATCTCCAGCGAGTAAGATGCGTGTCTTGGTTTGCATGATATCTTCGGTTGAGGACGGTGGTTGATGGCGGTGATTTTAGTTTTTTTTTCTTAGATCTGATTCTCTTGTTTTCATCATCTTTGTTTTCTTTGTAAGCTGGTCCAGTTATTATTTGGTACAGTTTTTTACTTAGATTTTATTGTATAATATAATTTTCTGGTTCTTATTGTTAGTTCTAACTATTGTGAATGAGAAGTGATGTTGGTTTCATTTTGAGTTTAGTTTCTATTAAACGATATAATGCTCATTTGTGGATGGGTTTGTTGCCCGGTTTTATCTTTCAAATTTTATGGCAAAATGCAAAAAAAAAAATTTTTTTTTTGCCTGTACCAAGACCCTATTGCTGCGGTTTTGGGCTAGAAATCGCAGCAATATATTGTGTTTTTTTAATAAAAAATATATATATTGCTGCGGTTCGGGCTAGAAACCGCAGCAATATAATTATGACCTATTGTTGCCCCCTTAATTGCTGCGCCCCCAAAACCGCCGCAATATGCCTCTTTTTGATCGCAGCAAATAGCATTTATTCTACTAGTGTTCCACACCCTACCAAACAAAAAGAAAACTTGTGGTAGAAACTCGAAAACCAAATACTTCCTCTGATCTGTTTTAAATGAAACGTTTGCCTTTTCATGCAATCCAACATGCTTCTTTAATCATTAATATCTTCAGTTGTGCACACGTAAAAATTATTTAAAAAGTTGTAATTTAATAGTATGCATCGAGACGAATCTAACAAGATCCCACTTGACTATGTTTTTCTTTATATAATAGCGACAAATTGGATTCAAAATTGATCAATAAATAGTGTCATTTCACCCCGGTTTCATTTAAAACAAAATGGAGGAAATATATAATTGTGAAAATTGGGTTGAAAGTTCAAAGAAGATGCTTTAAGTAGTGAAAAGATACGCTTTTTGAATTTCATTTTAGAGATTTTGTAGATAGAAAAACTTTAGAGGACATAAGAGTTGAGAAAAAAAAGGGGGGGGGGGATTCTATTATACTTGAAAATCATTAACATAATGTTAATGACTTTTTTTCAAAACCTTATAGCTAAGGGTCTGTGTATTATGAGAAATCAAATCTTTTTTTTGTATTTTAATCATATTGCACATTGCCATAACATTTAACCAAGAATTAATGAAACTTAGCTGCAATTTTCATCTTTCGCTAGTTTTTGCACATAAATCAAATTATGCTTAAATTTTGGCTCACACAGCACATTCCTTATGCTCAGATCAACTATGAGTTTCAAATTACCCTTGTGGGTAATTTCACCAGTTGCTCTAGTAGGCAACTTCATTTTTGGTGAGTTTTGAACCCTCATCACATCACTTAGCTTGTTCACTGATGACGTGATGTGATTAGATGCTCCATAATCCATAATCCACAGTCCACTCCTCTGAGGAGTCAGCAACATAAAAACATGAAATTATACCTGAAAAATGTTGATCAATATCTTCAGTAGTGTATGATCCATTCACATTCATCATAGCTGGCAACAAATTGGCTAGTTGATCCATTTGTTGTTGAGTGAACATCAATCCAGGCTCCCCTGGCACACATTTGATGTCATCATAAGAGGCTTCTATTTTCTAGCACTATGTTTCAACCCAAAATCTGCCACTTGTTCCCTTTGTGTGCCTGATTAAGCTTGTTGCCATGTTTGAAATGCCTGTTTAGAAAATTCCCAGTGGCATACCAACATTTTTAAGAACTGTGTCCCTTCTTATTACACACTTGCACACAACCAGACATTTTCCATTCACATTTTTAATAAACATTGCTGACATTTCAGTTTCAAGCTTAGGTGCTCTCAAAACTTCTCTTTGTGACCCTTCTTGCTGAAGCACAAGCAATGCATAATTCAACTTTAGGGAGAGGGATCATCATGAGTAGTTGGCTCCTTTGTGACTTGTATTTGGGATCCCATCCATTTAAGAATTGAAACAGTCTTGACTTTTCTATTCGCAAGTTTATATTATTAATGCACCTTTTTCATTTCTTCAGTGGGATTAGTTATAGCAAGCAACTTGTTTATAGATTCTAACTCTTCCCATGTCATGGAGAGTGTAGTGTAATATTCATTCACAGTGAGGTTATTTTGCTTAGTTTCATAGAGATCTTTGTTTAGCTTGTACTGTAATGCCCTGACAAATTTACATAACCTTAATCGTCAGCGGAAGCATAACTTAAGTCTGTGGGTTATGGCCCACAAATAAAATAGTAGCCTAAAATTTTAAAATCAACTATACAATTACCCATCGCAAAATTAGTTTTGGGATATCCATCATACAAAATATCCTAAAACCTCATAAAATCATACTTAGTCTCCATAACGCAGTCTATTAGTGATCCACAACTGTTCTTCCATACCTAAAACATAAAACAAAACGTCATGAGCCGAGGCTCAGTAACATACTACTCTAACAACGTAAATTCATTTCACATCATTTTATTTATAAACAGGGAGGAGAGAATAGGTAAAACATTTCACAAACATATCATATCATACTACATTATCTTCTTTATCATGTTCATCATCATATATCTTTTACTTCGGTAACTTGGTTAGTACAACGGAAGGGACGTCTCCCCAGAACATAGTAACATCATAAACGGAAGGCAGTCACCCGAGGACAAAAGCCCTCACTAAACGGAAGGTGGCATTATTTGCCCAAAATGTGCAGTGCCACCCGAGGACAATAGCCCTCACTAAACGAAAGGTGGTTAACCGGTCGGAAGGTACGTGCACGACCCGGGATAACAGAATATTTGCCAAGAACCATCTTTCACTTGAATTTATTATGTTTCATTTCTTTTAAGCATATCATCATCATCGTGAATAATTATATTCATTCATTTCATCATAACATCATCATTTCATAGCATCGTATCTTCATAACCATCATAAAACATTTCATTTCCCGCAATCCATATATAAAACATAATATTAATCATGATCATAAAACATACTTTGAAGGGGAATGCGGGTGTTAGTAGTAGACGTTACCTGAATTCCTGCTTACCAACCATGATAGCCGGGGGAGGCTTGTAATATCTTTTATCTTCTTTAATCTATTCAAGAATAATTTTATTAATGACGTTTCATTATTTAGCTATTAAGCCTAAACATTAGTTAGCGCTTGTTAAGGTCATAGCGGTCATTATAATGTCGTAAAGGTCTCCTTAAAGGTCATTATTTCTTAATCGTTAATAACTTTTTAATTAAGGTGACTCTTTAACCACTAACTAGGTGAAATAACTCGTTCAGTTACACTTTTAGAATTATCGAAACATTAAGGTTATATTACTACATATTATATAACCTTTCGAAAACATAACATTATTCTAGTTCATAGTTAATAACTACTTAGTCGTCCATTATTAAGCTACAATAGGGCCATTAACATTATTTTAATCACTTAAAACTATTAAGTCAAGCTATATTGTTATTATAAGTGAACTTAATTATTAGTGAAATAATAATAATTTAAACTCATATTATAAATAACAAGTTTATTGGATTTTAATTAGTTTCAAACAACTCAACTTTATTTAGTAATCATGAAATATAGCCCAATACTAGATTTTAGGAAATAAGTTGGGTGATTTTATTAAGCGAATTTGGTTTTAAGCGCAATAATTATGTTTAATTAATATACTAATCTATCATGATCTAATAGGACACTAAATCAGTTTCAGTTAGTCTACATTGGTTTAATTCAACATTATGAAAATCTACCTTTAGCCCAATAAGTGGTAGTGACAAAGCAAAATGTGTTGATTACTTAAATCAGATTTTTAGGCCCAACACTAATTAATATATCAATAGGTTCAATTGGGCTTGGAGCTTATAAGAGCATGTACAATGGTTGGTGTCTCTCCAACTAGCTCTCCACACTCTCTCTCCTATTCTCTCTCTTCAAGCTACTCTCAAGAGCCATGTTTAAAAACACCCAACAACAATAAAACCCTTTAAAGAGCTCTCCATTCAACTTTTCATTATTTTGTGGTCCCCATGTCAATAAATGAACCTCATTTCATATTATGATCAAAGTTATATAAATTAAGTTATTCATGTAAATTAAATAATACAAATTAATCTTTTTCATAATTTAAGCAAAGTAGAATTTTTAAAAAACAATATAATTATGAGTGCTAATATTTAATTTTCATAAATTTGGCATGGAATGAAGAATTAACCTACAACATGAAAAACTAATTTTTAAATATCCAATATTAGGCTCATTTTATAGATAAAGGAAAATTATACTTGTTGACATATATAATTATTACCATCTTTTTTTTAATTTTTATAGAAAAGATCATTAAATAGTTGCATGAAGAAAAAAGAATTGAAGTAATTACAATAAAAAGTGGGTCCCACACATTGGAGAGCCATCTCTCCATCAACCCAAATGGTATCTCCCCCAAGAGCCCTTTGGCAAAGTGTCTCCATGGAGAGACACCCAAGACACACCCAAGAGCCCCATTGTTGGGTAAGAGGTGGCTCTCCATTTTCTCTCTCCTTGGAGAGCTAGTTGGAGAGCTAGTTGGAGAGCCCCATTGTACATACTCTAAGAAAACAAAGATAAGCATAAGAGTATGATAAATGATAATACCTCTGCTCATTGAGCAGGGATAAACCGCACAATAGGGGAGCGGAGCAGAGCTTCGGCGAACGGATAACGGCGGCGGCTCCGAACAGCTGCGTCAGTCTCCGGTGGTTCGGCGCGCGCGAGTCGTCGGTGGTGCTGCACGTGCAGCAGTGTCGCGCGAAGAAGAAGAGGAGTGAGAGAGTGCGAAGAGGAGATAGAGCGAATGCGTGCTGGTGCGACGGATGGCCGGCGAGCGACGGCGAGGCCAGGAGGAAGGTGCGACGGAGTGCGGCGCAGGTCCGGCGTTACCTGAGGTGGCCGACGGGAGTGTGCCGTGGGGGGGACCGAAACAGAGGAGAGAGAGTAAGAATTTGGGGTTTCCTTTTTGGGTTCCTTTAGTCATTCTTTCCGGCGATTATTGACTGAAAATTCTGATTACTGAGAGAAGAGAGGATGAAGGTTGTTGTTGATGGGTTGGTGTTGAATCTCCATGGCTATTTATAGTGAAGTTGGGAGCTTAAAATCAGTGGTTGGGAGGGAGAAGTTGGAGTAAATAATCTAAATTGTTAGCTTGAAGAAGCTATGGTGAGTGATTGGTGACAGATTTTTGACTGAAGAAGAAGAAGAGAGTGTGATTGCATGAGTGCCAAATGGCCATGGAAGGGTGAGGAAGAAGGCACCATTAATGGAGTGTTGACCATGGCTTTCTTTTCTCTTTTTCCCTTTTTGTTTCCCAAACCAAAACTCACAAATATTTCCACATTATCACTTTTAAACGCGGTTTAGTAAAATTTTGATGCAATGTTGACATTTTTACTTTAGTGAATTAATAACTACATTAGCCTTCTTGTTTAACTCATGAAATCGTGAATTATAAATTATCATCACTAGTATATTAATATTTTTAAGTTGGAAATTTTTATATTCGTTTTATTATTCGTTACTTAATTAGTGAAATTTTAAGTAAGATATAATTTAACTACTCAAAAAAAAAATTTATTTACTTAAACACGTTTAAGTTTTCAGGATATTACATGTACTTCCTAGAGTCATTTGTCAAAGCAAAGCTGACCTCTAGTTATTTCCATATGTTAGCAGAATTGATATACAATACGAGTTTTTAATAGTTGGTGAGACATTATTGTGAATCCAGACTACAAGTCTACAACCATGTTGTTACATATCTCACACAGTTCAAATTTTACCTCATATTCCTAGTACTTGACGGTTACACCATTAACAAAGCCTAGCTTCCTCATTGATGACAAGTTGATTTTCATAATTCTTGTCCATAACCTGTATTTTAGTTCCCTAAAGTTTCTCAACTTGAATACAGGTAGCTCCATCATAGGGATGAAGGAACAATATGTTTTGCATGTTAGTGAAAGTTATCCTAGACATGATTCATAAACTTTCAGGATAAAGTTTGGATTTACCGAGGAACATGAAGGTTTTTATTAGGTGTTTAAGCTAAGAGAAGGTTTTGGAATTATGAAAGAAGAAAGCAAATATTTTTGAGGGGTTTTTCTTCGAAGGCCTGGTTGATTTTTCACTCAGCAGTGACAATCATTTTGGTTGCTCTTACACCATGAGAACTGTATCATTCCTAGTTTGATCTTACCAAATGTGGCATATTGAGTAGAGCATAACGAAAGTAGGAGAATAAGGAGTGGAAGAATATAGAGGAAGAAGAAATAAAGGCTGTAATAGATGTTGTATTGATCATAAAACCCAACCTCATCATCCGAATGCATTACAATATAGAGAAGCACTCTAGGACAAAATAAGAGAGATTGAATCGGAGCTACATAAATGATAGAATCATGTTGGAGATTTAGAGTATAATAGTGATTTAATGATGTTGTTGTTCGAATTACTTGGTTATGGTGGCGTAAATTTCAACAATACATGATAATTATCATTTGCTATGTAGAGGTAAAGTCATGACATTGCATGATTGCTGGGTGTAGAAACAGTCACAGGTCGCACCCTGCGACCTGGTGGATGTCATAGGTCGCACCTCGCGAGCAGACTCGCACCCCCCTACGTGGTGGACAAGCATGCCTGCTATTTGGCTTCACAGTCAAAAAGTTATCACAACCCGCGACCCAGATCGCACCCCTGCGACCTTTGCAGTACGTCGAGGCTCGCGAGTATAGTCGCACCTCGCGACGTGCGTCTGTGACGCGTATTTTAAGGTGTTGTCTAACAGTTAACTTGATTGTATCGTTTCATTTCGGTTTTCCTGAAGGATTATAACATTGATATAAATATGAGGGCACTCATATGATGGAGAACATGTGGAAAAACTCTCTCACATATTGAAACACAAATCTCTCAAGATCAAAACTTGAAATTGTTCATCATATACAAATCTCACAAACTCATTTTCAATTGATAGTGTTCATAGTTAGCATAACCACTATTGTTTTCTTCTTTGTATCTTGAAGGTGAATTCCGTGAAACCCGTGCTATACAAGTAGGGTCGGAATATTACTTTTGGGAAAGTGAATCATGCCTAGAAGATTGTTCATCTTGTGACTCTTATTATTTTCGTAATTTTCCTAACAAATCATTATCGATTTGACCAAAGCAAATGAAAAAAATATAGACTTCCGATAGAGATGAAAGAAGACATACAAAAAAAGAAATAGGAGGATACATTTTTTGGCACTCCATATCAAATCTAATATCGCGTTTGGCAATTCAACGTTTATAATAAAAAAATATTAAAAAGAAGGGATTTTTCAAACCAGAAATGATATATTACAGCTCATAAATTAGAGCTCATCATTGGCAGCTCATTACCGTCAATCATTAGCAATATGTAAGTATTTTTTAGATAGAAGGATCTCAAGAACCGTCTCCTCTCTCCTTCTTTTTCTCCCTTCTCTCTTCTCTCTCCTCCCCCACAAAATCCTAATTTTCAACCTAGGAGCTACCTCCACCCTTTTGGGCGGTGGTAATCCCCTTTCTCGTTTTATTACTAGTTTTTTATGTTTATCCAGTAAATTTCAATCTTTCTCTAATGGAGAGTTTTTCTACCCATATATCGGTTATGTCTACCCATATATTAGGTTTTATCCTTCTCCATGTGAGAGTTTAGAGAATTTGTTTTTGGGTTTTGTGTAATTCAAGATGTTGGTTTGTTGATCAAAATTTGTGCGGAGTTGCAACAGATGTCAAGACTTCGTTTACAATCACTTGAATTGAATCTAGTTCTACTTCAAAACTACAAAAGATCGACATACCCCCTTGCAGAAGGCTGCATCAGACAACGATGTGAAAGACAAGGGTTTTCAGAAGTGTTAAATCTACTCAACGATCGTGGTTTTATCATATTAGAATTGTATTTATTTCATTTTGATATGTATTTGTTTAGTTTTGACTCCAATGGTAGATGTCGTACGACTTTGAATCAATAAATTAATGTTAATTTTTTTAAAAAAAGCATTTTTAGATAGATTATCCTAGGAGAAATTAAGACAAGCAAGATGTTACATAAATTGTTACTCCCTCTGTTTTTTTTATCTTTCTCACTTAGAATCTTGGCACTATTCATACTTAGAGAGATTCTTCTAATTGTTTCACAATTTATAAGAAAAAACATAGTCATGTGGGATCTTGTTTGATTCGTCTCAATTAGTACATTATTAATATTCAATCGTTATAATTTTTACTAATATATAATGAAAGATATTTAAGCTTAAAGAGGTGCATTGGCAGACGTGCATAGAAAAGTGAGAATGATAAAAAAAACAGAAGGAAGGGAGTATACCCAAAAATTTCTAGTGAAAAATATTAGGTCAGGTCATTTTCAATTTTCATGATAGAAAAGAATGCATTTATTGTGTGAAATGACCAAATCACCCACATCACGACCTCTACTCTTACATAGTCACATTCACAACCAGAACCCATCTCCAGAACCTTCGTCAAAAACCCCTTAAGTCTGAACCCTACTAAAACCCTCCACTCCACTCCATTCCATTTCCTCTCTCACACACACTCACACAGACGCAAAGATTAAATCATCAAAAAATGCACAGGATATCCCGTCGCTCTGTCTCTGCAATTTTGCGAAATGGTGGTTTTCATCACCGAAATGCTGTTTCTGCATCTCTCTCTTCATCCTCTCCACTAATTTTTTCTGTAAGTTTTCTCTTTTTCTTTTTTTATCTCATCAATTTCATTATTCACTGCTATTATTCCCTTTCATTTCTAATACCTAAAATGTTTTTGATGATCGTATTTATTTTCCGCATTTGTTGAAATGGTGTAATTTCTACCTCTTTGTCTTACTTGTTTGTTTACACAATCTGTAGTTGATGATCTTGCGTTGCATTTCAATTCAATTTTACAGCTGAATATATTAGTCATTCTTAGTTTAATCTTGGATTTGCGTATATGATGTTGTATGATTTTCGAACCGAAAGACGGCGAAGAGAGTGTATTAGGAGTCTTGAGTTATACGGAATTTCTGATTTTATTGAGTGTCATGAAAATGAGCTGAGTTTTACTATGTGATTTATTTTGTTATGCATTTCACCTTTAATTAATAGGATGGCGAGGCGAAGGTGGAGCATAGACGGTATTCGTCGTTGATACCGAGCAAGTTCCATGCACCTGGCTCGGATTTTATGACCATGGCTCGTCGCTATGAGTCTACAGCTGCAGCATCTGACTCGTCTGGTGCTCCTGTTGAGAAGTATGAGTATCAAGCCGAGGTCAGCCGTCTGATGGATCTTATTGTTAATAGCCTCTACAGCAACAAAGAGGTTTTCCTCAGAGAGCTCATCAGGTCATTATCCTTGGACATTTTTTTATAATGAAAATCGAAGTAAAATTTACGGATTGTGGTAATTCATTTATGTATAGGGATATCCGATATGTGCTTATCTCTTGTATTTCTTATTCCTTATCTTCGTGTAATCGTTCGTGATTGTTAGGTTTTTGTCTCAACAGACTCGAATAATAAATTTTGCTTTTGTTATAGTCTTATAGACTTCATATTAGGCTTAAATACTAAATCTTCTGCTTGTAATGAAATCTTTGAGGAGCTGTTTGCATGATTGATTCTTCTATTATGTTTATATCTAATGAATGTGTGTGCCTTTTGTTATTCAGCAATGCAAGTGATGCGCTAGACAAGCTGCGGTTTCTCAGTGTTACACAACCAGAGCTTTCAAAGGACTCTGTTGATCTTGATATTCGCATTCAAACTGACAAAGATAATGGGATCATCACAATCATGTATGTTTGGACTAATTTTCTGGTACCTCGTTTCCCAATTGATTCTTGCTGATCATTGTTTGCTTGATTTCAGGGACACTGGAATTGGTATGACGCGTCAAGAGCTTGTAGATTGTCTTGGAACTATTGCACAAAGTGGAACAGCTAAGTTTCTTAAGGCATTGAAGGTTAGGATTTGTCCAAGTTTTATGCTTATGCATTGGATTTCACTTTTTAGAGTTATCTAACGCATTTACTCAAGCTTCCTTGTTTTGCAGGATAGCAAAGATGCTGGAGCAGACAACAATTTGATTGGTCAATTTGGTGTTGGGTTTTATTCGGCATTTTTAGTGTCTGATAAGGTTGAATAGAATTACCTACTTAATCACTTAATTTTTTTGCTCCTTTTCATCTGTTGTATCTTTAGCAATCCATTTCCTCCCAATAACTATATGTAATTATATATTCATGCTTAAGGTGGCTGTTGCAACAAAGAGTCCCAAATCTGACAAACAGTATGTGTGGGAGGGGGAAGCAAATGCTAGTACATATACAATTAGAGAGGAGACGGACCCAGAGAAGTTGTTGCCTAGAGGAACTCGTATAACTCTATATCTCAAGGTGGATTGCAGAACTTCTATTGAATTCGATTGTGTCAACTTCTGCAATATCTTCTGACTAATAGCTCACTCATTTGCTGTTTGATTACTAATGTCAGCGCGATGACAAAGCCTTTGCTCATCCAGAGAGGGTCCAGAAGCTTGTTAAGAATTACTCACAGTTTGTTTCATTTCCAATATACACGTGGCAGGAGAAGGGAATTACAAAGGAGGTACTCGAATTCCATATTCCTGCTAACTGTAATTTGATATTCATATTACTGCATTGCATCCCGACTTTAGTTTTAATATCTTGTATGTAAATGATATATTATGAAAGGCTTTGTTATTTGCAGGTTGAAGTAGATGAAGATCCTGCTGAAGCTAAAACTGATGATCAAGAAGAGCAAACTGAGGTGATAATTTTAATCCATGTGTGGTGGTTTATAAAGCTTGCGAGCTACCTATTCATTCCCTTTCCTAACAACTATCAATATATAACTCATTCATCTGTGCACTTCAGAAAAAGAAGAAGACAAAAAAAGTGGTTGAAAGATACTGGGATTGGGAACTCACAAACGAGACTCAGCCGATATGGGTGAGCACTTCATTTGATCGATATGCATGTGTATAGTACCAAAAGGATCTTGTTCATAGATGACTCAACTATATAATTTATATTGCAGCTCCGGAATCCTAAGGAAGTTACAACGGAGGAATACAATGAGTTTTACAGGGTGACCTTTAATGAGTATTTGGATCCTCTAGCGTCATCACATTTTACAACAGAGGTGCGAACCATTATTTTTCTTTATGCTTTGGAAAGCTAATGAGTAGTATATGTATTTTGCTCTGTTTTGTTTTTTTTGCTTCTCTTTTATGTCTTAGGGTTTAAATTTCTTCAGTATTGATAGTTGATCTAATAGATCTTAATTTTCTTCTTCTTCCAAGTGCTTGGTTTTCTCATGCTGGTTTTGTTGCAGGGTGAAGTCGAGTTCAGATCTGTCTTATATGTTCCATCAATGGCGCCTCAGGGAAAAGATGATATAATGAATTTTAAGACAAAGAATATAAGGCTTTATGTCAAGCGAATTTTCATTTCAGATGACTTTGATGGAGAATTGGTAAGCATTATGCTAGAATAAATCTAGTTAGTGGACTATGGCTTATGATGACCCTTAAACTTTCCTTGTTGCTTCATGATAGTTCCCTCGATATCTGAGCTTTATTAGAGGCGTTGTGGACTCCAGTGACCTTCCCCTCAATGTTTCTCGTGAGATTCTCCAGGAAAGCCGAATTGTAAGAGTATCTAATCATCTAATTTGTTTTTAATTATCTTTTATTTTTCAGTAATTTATTATCTTATTTATTTCCCATACTTGTTTGCATTGAAGGTGAGAATAATGAGAAAAAGATTGGTTAAAAAAGCCTTCGACATGATCCTTGGCATATCAATGAGCGAGAACAGAGATGTAAGTAAACACTATTGATGTTAACACTTCTTTTTCCAAGTAATGATTTCTTCTACTGGTCTACTTACTAATCTACTACTTGACATGAAATTAAATATCATTAATTTTCACAACGATTCCCCTTTCATACATTGTATTTATCGTTTGCTTTAAATAATTTAGGCCTTCTTTTACTGTTCTGTTTTGTAGGACTATGAGAAGTTCTGGGATAACTTTGGTAAACATCTAAAATTGGGTTGCATTGAAGATCGTGATAATCACAAACGTATTGCACCTTTGCTACGATTTTTCTCATCTCAAAGTGAGAATGAGATGATAAGCTTAGACGAATATGTTGAGAACATGAAAGCTGAGCAGAAGGATATCTATTACATTGCTTCCGACAGCGTAACAAGTGCAAAGAATACACCTTTCCTTGAGAAGCTTTTGGAGAAGGATCTTGAGGTAGGAATTTTTTCATATTCATTTGTTTATTTCTTTCTTTATCTTTTATTGATTGCTAATTCTTTTGGGTGGCGTGGTGTGGGAGGTGGTTTTACATGTCCATGTAACATTGTTTGTCTGTTTACAGGTGCTCTTTTTAGTTGATCCCATTGATGAGGTTGCTGTCCAGAATCTGAAGTCTTACAAGGAGAAGAACTTTGTGGACATTAGCAAGGAAGGTTTAGACTTAGGTAGGCATATTGGTGCTCTCTTTGTCTTCCAATTTCAGATTTCCTACTTTTTGGTTGGCATGCTTCAGCTTCATCTGTTCCTGGTAGGACCTTAGTTAAGAAAATTGCACATTTCTGGTTGCTTGATATTAGCCTCACAGACCACTCTTAATATTTCCCTTTTCTTGGAGACCGGGGAGGGGGGGGGGGGGTCTATGCTTTACAAGATTATATACTTTAAGGCTAAGTGTTGCATTTGGTCAAAGGATATATTATAGAAATGCATTATTAGCTGCTTTGACATTGTTGCAGGAGTGGAAAATGAACAAAAAGAAACAGAGGTGAAACAGGAATTTGGTAGGACTTGTGACTGGATCAAGAAGCGCTTGGGTGACAGAGTTGCTAGTGTCCAAGTTTCTAATCGATTGAGCTCTTCACCATGTGTTCTTGCATCTGGCAAATTTGGTTGGTCAGCTAATATGGAGAGGTAGTCTTTTTTTTCTTTTCTTTTACCCTTTTCCCTTTTTTTGGGTTGTTTGGGTTTTTTTTTTTTTTTTGGGGGGGGGGGGGGGGGTTGTCAGGGTGGGGTTTCAATATCTGTTTACCTGTTCCTCCTATACAGGCATGTCCTATTGGTTTACTTACTCATTTAATCGTCTTATTACCTGTTCTTTTGGAGCATATAACATTATTTTGGCTCTAACATTGGTATGACTCTTGCAGGCTGATGAAGGCACAGCATGCTGGTGATTCATCTGGTCTTGACTTCATGAAAAGCAGGAGGGTGCTTGAGATTAATCCTGATCATTCAATTATCAAAAGTTTGCATGTATGTAATTGTAATTACAAGTTCTGTCTTCCCATTGTATGTAGTATGCATGTACTAGTGGCTAAGGTTGGTCATCCTTTGTTGGTTGTATAGGCTGCATGCGAAAGTGGTTCAGAGGATGAAGAAGCTCTTAGAGCAGTTGATCTATTATATGATGCAGCACTAGTCTCCAGTGGTTTCACTGTAAGTATTTCTTGGATCCTTCTTACTTGGTTTGTATATGTCTGTGTTTGGGCTTTTCTTGGGCTTTGGCTTTCCAGTGTCCTACTCTTAGGCTTGTGGCTGTGGAGTGTCTATGTGTTTCTGATGAATGTACTGGATGTATGAGGTCTCTGTCAATCTATCAGTTGCTATTGAACATCTTAAGTTAAAGACTGCACAGGAACATCTAACAATTAAGACTAATAATGCAAATTGTACAATTTTCTGAAAATACATTCAATTGTTGATTAACCTAAAAAATTTTATCAGGTCAGCCTTCTCAACACAATCTCAAGTTCTTTCTTAACTTGTACAACAGGCTATAGGTGATGGTGTGTCCAATATGTTTGCTTAATATTTTCTGTTCCTTCTTCTTTCCTCTCCATTACCCATCTTTGCTCAGCCTTGGCACCAACTTCCTCGTCTGCCGAGCCATCACCAGACCGCTTTTCTGGGGACCTTGTCATAGACCCCATCCTTGACAAGATATAAAACTGATAATCCAAGTGCTCTAATTAGCAAACTTCCAAAAGTTTTCGAAGATACTTGGAACTTAGAAGCAAAAGTCGGTACAAGATTTTGCAATGATGCAAAATGAGTGAGAATTGCCCAGGCAATTCACAAACAAGCATATTGTCTACTCATGCCACAAATTGTTAGCTTTTAACCTAGTCAAATCCATAATTTTGATTTTCGGTTACGTATTGACCACCTTGTTAAACATAACAGATCTCTGCAATAGTAGAACTCACCTTTGTTTTGCTTATCTATCTACTTAATCTATAATAGTGTTGAAACTCGCATAATTTTTGCTATTGTATGTCGGATGAAAGAATAATAAAGAGATAAGAATTATTCAAAGCTCTGCCCTTTACATTCTAGCTCATAGATTAAAAGCTAAAATCACTATCATCACTGTAATGGAGATAGAGAAAGCTGAGGAAGTCGTGGTGGTCGTAGTGAAGGCTGTGGGTATTGCTGGAACTCTTGTGGTGATGGTGGTGGTTGAGTTTGGAGGGAGATGGTTGTGGAAAAAGTAAAGTGGATATAATGGAGGTAGGTAGGGAGGCTAAGAGAGAATGATGGTGGGTAGTTAGTGTAGAAAAGCTGAGGACAGAGGAGGGGGGGGGGGGGGTTAACGGTTAGCACGATCTATTTTGAGAAGGGAAATCCTATGGCTGGTTGTATTCTAGGTTAATCAAAAGTCTAGATTAGTTTGAGAAGGTTGGTAGTAGTTCAAATTTCTTTTTGAATTTTCCAAAAGTAATTTGAAAAAACAGAATTACACTTTTCAAACATAATTTAGAAACTTTGGCATATTCATTATAAAAGAGGTCTCGAGTTCTTTAGCATTAGGGTATGTTAGGGTCTTGAAAGTTTAAAAGCTCCTACTATGAGATGTGGTGCTATAAATAGTAGCCAATCTAAATATCAACATGAATTCTACCTGCAACCAGTTTAGTTGTATTTCGTGTATCACCCATATACAGGATCAATAGTATAACAAGTTCGGATATCTTGTATAAATGCATTTTTTCAGTGTTTTCTACTCCCTCTCCACCATATTCTTTTGCACACTTCCTAATGGCAGAGAGTGTAAGGTTGCTTTCTTATCACCTTAAGGGGGCGTTTGGTAAGAGGGTTATAGGAAAGGGAAAGGGAAACGGAGGAGTTTGATTCCATTCCCTTAAATGTTGTTTGGTTGAGTGGGTTTGTCTTTTCCTTTCTCCCTTCCATTACCCCAAATCCCTCTAACTTGATTCCCCAACCCCCCCCCCCCCTCCACTTAGAAATGGGAGTTTGGAAACCCTTGACCATTTACTTCGACCACCCAATCCCCTCAACAACACCCCTGCACCAGCCCACCACTACCTCACCTCACCTCACCTCACCTCACCTCACCTCACCTCACCTCACCTCACCTCACCTCACCTCACCTCACCTCACCTCACCTCACCTCACCTCACCTCACCTCACCTCACCTCACCTCACCTCACCTCACCTCACCTCACCTCACCTTACCTCACCTGAACCATCCCAAATGTGCACATCCCCACTGCACCCACTGCTGCAATTCCACCGCCACCATCCTTAACCATAGTTCCACCCCACCCACTTTGTTGGCTGCCAACACCACCAAACCATTACTAAGTACTACCCCACCGGAGTCACACCCACCCCACCGGAACCTACCCAACTCCTCCCTAAAACCACCCCAGTCCCACCCTCAACCAGCAAGGAAATCCACCTGCACTGTTGAAAAATCCATGCCAGCCCCCTTGGCCACCCCACTACCACCGAAACACCCCCATTTCCACGAAACCACCAATTCTCACCCCAAAACCACCCCACACCAAACCCTAAACCACCCTCATATCCCCCGCGAAACCACCCAAATTTAACCGAAATCCACCCACTATCTCGTCATTCACGCAATTTCCTCATCCATTCTTCGATCGTGCGAGTACGCATCTCCCACCGCCACCCATCTGAAAATTACCTTACCCCGCTTCATAAGTAGTCGGTCAGAGGAGGAGGAGAGAGAGAGCATGAGCGGGCTGGCAACGGAGGCACCGACAACTGATGGATGGGATGAGATGGGAGGGAGGGAGGAAGTGGAGGTGATTTTTTTTTTTTTTTTTGCAATGGTGGTTTGACCACTGTGGATAGAGTGGATGAGGAGAGAAAAAAAAAATATCCTTAACAACTTTTTTAATCAAAAGGTTTGGCTTTCCTTTTCTCTTCTACTTTTTTTCTGATTCCATTCCCTTTTTACCATATAGTAACCAAACACCTCCTAAGTAAATTTAAGTTTCAGAAAGTATTTCTCATAAGTTTTTATATGCTGCAATAAGAATTATAATAAGTTCGAATAACATATTAGCAAAATTCAGTTGAAGAGAATGTACCCTAAGAATAGTGGATAGGGAAAAAAAAGTAAGAGAAAATGTAGGGTTGGATAGAGAAAAAAAAAGTAAGAAAGGGTTGTCAGCTGTATCAGCTTAAAGTTGCCTCCAAATAGAAACGGATATGTTAACTTAGGACCCTTTCGTTGTCATTTTTTGTTTTCAGTTTTCAGCTTTTTTGAAAACTAAAAACTAAAACTGAAAACCAGAAAAAGTGATTCACTTTTCAGTTGTCAGTTTTTAAAATCATCATATTCCTAATAATTTTGACTAATTTTTTATTCATTATAGGACATATATCATATGATATTGAAAATCAAAACCAAAAAACCAAAAAACACAAAACCACAATAATACCGAACGGGCATTTAGTTGTGTGTTTTCAGCAAGAAGATGTCAACACCATCTTGGGTTATATGGCTTGTTGATAATGGATCTATTTGTGCAGCCTGAAAACCCAGCACAGCTCGGTGGAAAGATATATGAGATGATGGGCATGGCTCTATCAAACAAATGGGGATCATCACTTGATGCTCAGCAAGTAGTTTGCCCTCCACAGAATCCCGAGACTATGGAAGCTGAGATAGTTGAGCCAGTTCAAGCTGATGGTCAGAAATGAAGTGCACCACGCAGTTCGTGGTAATCGGAGACAATAGGTTTTAGTGGCATATATATATATTGATTCAGAGAGTCTTAATTTTTGAGAGAGTTTTGTCATCGTACTTCAAAAGTTAGCTACATAGTAGAGCAATGTAGAACAGTAGACGGATATCCATTAGAGATATATTTTACATCCCAGAGGAGCATCTATTCCGTATTTCAGTTACCCATACACGATTCAATCATTCTAGAGGGCAGTGTCGGCCGTTTTTCTTTTTTTTCTTCCCCCGCTCCTCTTCCTATTGCCTAATTAACTGCAATTTACCGTGTATTGTACTTTTGTTTTAGCAAGCTTATTTGGTGTAGTTGGATGGAGATTTACCTTGTAACCGTCCAATTTTCTCAACTACAGTTCTTGGAATTAGGAGTTCTTTTTATCTTTTCCCCTTCTCAAACGTTTGGCCTGCAAATGGTAGACCTAAACACCGTATGAGTTGAAGACTAGATAGAGTTATTTATACCATTTTAAAAAATATCATACTTATTTGATTTCAATTAAACTTAATTTTTGAGTCATTGAATACATTTGAACTATTGCTCTGAACTGAATGTATTTCGATTTACTACAACAGTCGTCTAATTTTGTTTGCACCGTCTTTTAAGAAAGTGAGTTGAAATAAGCTGAATAGGTACAATCTTAAACTAGTAGTCAAGACAGTAGTTCTACAATTGATGCTCAACGAGTGTTTATCTGTGTTAATCTATGTGTGGGTTGCAATTTTAGTGTTTGTTGCGTGTAGTAAATGGGTATAAGGATATTAAACTTATTTATTACCTCTGTTTTTTAGTTGATTTGTTTTCTTTGGGTACACATGCTAATGTATTATTTTAAATTTTTACATCTTTAGTTATCAATAAGTAAAAACTAAAAGAAACTGATATTATGAAAATATATATTGAGACAAATCTAACAAGATTATATATGATTATACTTTTCCTTAAATACAAATTATAAAAGTTAGTCAAAGTTACACATGTGAATAATGTCAAAAGTCAAAATGTGTCATCTAAAAATAGGTAGAAGTATCCGATAAAGAAAGTTGTAGTAACATTTGTGGCAGTGTAATTGTATTCTAATGTTTTTCCGTCCCATATTCCTATTCGGTTTTTTCACTAAATACCCTTGATAGATATTTTTATTCACCAAATACCTTAATTTTTTTTCCGAATTCACTCTATAACCCTAACTTTCTAAAAAATACATCCAAATGTCATTGATGACTAGCGCAGTTAACCTCGATAGTCATTAATCTTAATTAAATCTAAAAATCCTAAAATCCTAAAATCCTAACCCACCCTAACCCCACAACTTCAGCCCCACCAGCCCTTATCCCTTGCCGCCGCGACTCCACCTTCCTAACACCCCCAGCTCGCATCCCCCTCCCCTTCAAATCTCGCAGACCCCCTTCCCCCTCCCATTCGAATCCCCCGCAACCATGCCTCCTCCCTCGCATCCCTCCCCTTCTCTCGAAATCCCCAGCCGCGCCTCCTCACTCTGTGCTGCTGTCTCTACGGTGGTGTCTCTGCTATATCAGCGATGGTGTTGTGTGTGATGTTGTGCGTGGGGGTTGCGGGAGAAAGGGAGGGGAGGGGAGGGGAGACGGGTCTAGGGGGGGGGGAGGCACGACTACGGGGCTGGTGTAGGTGGTGGTGGGGCTGGGGTTTGGGTTAGGGTGTTAGGATTACTTAGGGTTATAGGGTTAGTTGGGTTTATTTCAGATTTTTTTTAGGAATAATTAGAGTTACTTAGGGTTTTTAGAGTTCACGACTAATTATTAACCGTCGTTTGTCATTAAGGGCATCTGGATGTATTTTTTTTTAAAAGTCAGGAGTATATGGTGAAATCGAAAAAAAGTTGGGGTATCTGGTGACTAAAAAAATTTGTCAAGGGTATTTGGTGAAAAAACCGTATTTCTATTACCACTTGCTAGTTGATATCAACCTCCTCCGAAGTAATTGCAATAACATCGGTAATTATAGAACCTTAATTCCATTAAAGTGGGATGTATTGTATCTTGCATGACTCAAGATTTTAAGATTGGTGGTTGTCTTCTATATCTTGCATAGGTAGGGATGGAAACGAGTAAATGTTTACAGCTGCATGGGCAGTTGTAAAAGGAGAAATTAATGACTTTTGGAGCTAGTTTATTGCTGAGTTGCAGAGATGCTTGAATATGGAGGATGGCTTAGGGTTGACACTAGGGATGGCAATATCCAGAGGATATCCAGTAACCCGCTCCACCCTGTTTAAATAAAAGGGTGAAAAACCGTAATAAACGGATGAAGACCGGGTGACGGATGCGGGTAGGATGCGGGTGACCATTTCTCACCCATCACCTGATCCACCACCCGGTTAAGCACCCGACCCATTATCCATCCGTTTAATTTTTTTTTTGTTCAAACTCGTATTTTTGAAACTCGTATTGTTGAAGTATTGTTGCCGAGACTTTATTATTGTGAAGACAACTTCCTAAAACTTGTATGGTGCGATGTCACCTTTTCTTTATGCTAAAAATATCATCGTATTTATTTATTATTTCGGAAAGTGTAAGTGGAAATTGGGTACATTATTTTTTTAATAGTTGTATTCTAAATTTGATATTTAGATTTTTCACCCGTTAATCACCCGACCCGCCCGAATAACCCGGTTGTGATGGATGGATGGATTTCGGGTGATGCGTAAAGCGGGTGACGGATGGATGGATGGATGGATGAGAGTCAATTTAACCAGGTGATGGATGCGGGTAATGGCTCACCCGATTCAAATCCCACCCATTGCCATCCCTAGTTGGCACTGGTATAAGATGAGCATGAGGTGTGGTTCTTCTACATTGTTCAATTTTTTAGGCATACATTAAATCACTTAGCTACATTATTCATTTTGCATATGTTTTTTTTTTCTTCTTCAGTCATATTTTATCTTCAATTGGACAGTTATTGCCAAGTGTTGAGCACAGACATTGTGCCAGACACATTTTTTGCACATTGGCACAAGGATTTTAAAGGTGATGAAATGAAGATGATATTTTGGAAGGCTGCAAAGACATACACCATTGTTGAATTGAATGAGGCTTTTGAGGAGATGGGGGCTCAAAACCCTGCTGTTGAGGGTTTCAGGAGCTACGATCCAAAAGTCTTCTATAGAGCCTACATGGACACAAGCACTAAGGTTGATGTGATTGTGAACAATCTAGCAGAGATATTCAACGGGTACATCATTCAAGCAAGAAGAAAACACCTCATATACATGCTTGAAAAAATCAGAACTGACCTAATGTAGAGGCTAGTCCTAAACAGATAACAGATGGAGAAGAATATGGCTCAAGTATGCCCAAGGGTGCACGCTAAATTGGAAAAGGCCAAAGTACAGGTTGCCATATGTAGGCCAATTCCTTCAACTGCCACAATCTTTCAGGTGAGCCGTATGATGGACACTTACTATGTTGACCTTGAAGTCAGGTCATGCACTTGTAGAAAATGGGATTTGATTGGTATCCTTTGCTACCATGCATTAGCTTGTCTCTTCTTGTATCATTACAAAGCTGAGGACTATGTGTTAATTAGATTGGTACAAGAGAGACACCTACCTAAAGAGTTACAACAACTCCATCCCTCCTTATGTTGGTGAGAGGCACTGGCCAAAGGTGGATGCTCCACTGCAGCCACCACCAATCAAAGTGGGGCCAGGTAGGCCAAGGATGAACAGAAAGAAGGACCCTCATGAAAACCCCAAAACACTTGGGAAGCTAACAAAACATGGGTCTTAATGCATTGTATTGTGTGCAAGTCTACCAGCCACACCAAAAGGAAATGTCCTAACAAGGACAGTGCATCTGCACCTCCTCCAAAAAGGCAAAACACTGCCACTTTCTAAAACTGCAATCCCACAGCCTGATCCATCAATCCAACATCCCGTCCCATCAACACAGCAACCTGATATAAGTGCCCAACCAACACAAATAGGAAAGAATAGGAGGGCACTAAGAGGAGGTGGAGGTGGGAAAGGCTCAAGAGGTGAGGGAAATTCTGTGGGAACCAGAGGTCCTGCAAATGCAGGGAGGGATTAGGATCAAGAGGGGGAATAAGTTCTAGGGCAGGAAGAGGTGTTGACAAATGCAAGGAAAAAGCTCAGGAGGTGCCCCGCATGGTGTTGGAGTGTTTTATATCCCTGATGGAAAAACCTATGTCAATGTAAGTACACTTCAATTTAATTTCTTTTTTTGTTTGTTTGTGTGTTGTTATTGGTTGGAGGTTTAATCTTTCTTTCCTACACAGGGAAGAATGCAAACAGATGGGCCACAATGGTCAACATCATACATTGCTCTTGGATTGGAGAGTCAGGCATCAACATTCAATTTCCCTTGATTTTATTTGTTGGTTGTTTGTTGTTAATATTGAAGCAGTTTATGGTTGGTAGTTTTTGGATTGTAATGTAAACAATTTAGAGTTGGTAGTTTTTGGATTGTAATGCAATTATTTAGCCATTGTGGTTTTTTGCTACAATATTGAATGAAGTTTCTACTTACCTACTTAACAAGTTCTTACATTTTGAGATTTTGCACATTTAATTTGGACACACAGTTTTATTAAAACAAAGGCCAAGACAATTTCGTTCATGGATTGCAAAATAAAATCCTAACATCTAACAACATTACTAACATATGTCCTTAGTTCATCAATATAGCAAGAATGAGAAACAACATCCATGATAATCCTAAGGCAGCTACAACATACTTCTCCCCCTTTGCATTCTTCACCTCTTCAACTCGAGTTTTAAGCATTTCAATCCTCATTCCAAGCATTGCCTCTTTCATTTTTTGCTTCTTCACTTTCAACTTCTTAAACTTCTCCTTAATTTTCTTTTTTTTTTGCATCTCCAATTTTGAAACATGGGTAAACTGCTCCACTAACTGAGTTTGCAAATGCTTGCACTCTTTGCATGATTTTTCCTCATCTTCAGTCTCCCATCTAAAGAAACTACAATCAGATAGTCCCTGAATTGACACAAACAACAAGGTACTTTAACCACAAAAACTCTAATTATAAACGAAATTAATTTAGAAAATTCAGAGATAATAACAAATTATTTTCTCAAAAAAGTGCATAAAGGAACAAAAAATCCACTCACTGGCCACATAAAACACCCAGAAAACCTTCTTTCGAAATTTGCCCCACTGCGTGCAGTTCTAATTACAACAGGGATGTTATGGTTGCACTTGGAACATCACCTGAATTTGCTCTTGAATTGATGGACCCATATCTGACTGATTTTTGCGTTGCCATTAGAGAAGAAATTAGAGAGAAAATTGGAGATTTGAGAAGAGTAAATTGCAGAAAGGAGGAAATTGGAGAAAAAGAAATTGGATGAATAGGGGAATAGGGAGTTCTTAATAACTAAGCACGTGCAACAACGATAACACTCACGTGAGGGGTTCTATCAACGAATAATCTGGAAGGACCACGTGTGTCAAAAACATGTGATAGTTCAACCTCTTATGGAATAGTCTACAATTGAAACTTTTTATGACGGACAAGTCATTGTTAGAACTGCCTTTGTCAATTTTTTCTAAATTTTTTCACCTTTATACCTTTAAATAAATATTTTATCAATTAAGCTAGATGATATCTGCCGTAA
This sequence comes from Beta vulgaris subsp. vulgaris, assembly GCF_026745355.1. Taxonomy (NCBI): domain Eukaryota; kingdom Viridiplantae; phylum Streptophyta; class Magnoliopsida; order Caryophyllales; family Amaranthaceae; genus Beta; species Beta vulgaris. Next base: position 6,016,109 of record NC_079210.1, read on the forward strand.
TTAACAATGTAAGAATAACACTTCTCGACTCCTACTCCTTGGAGTATAGAACACGCGTTGACATTTCCAAATTTCAAGCAAGAAAATACCCGTTAAACAACAATTATTGAGCTCGACTAGAAGAAAACTCCTGGAACCCTACCTAACCCTCGATTACAACTTGCTTCTCTAATCTCTCTGTAGATTCAAAAAATCCATCTTTCCATCTTAAAAGTTGACGAATTATCAAATTTCCGCCATCAAATTACCTTCTCAAATTCGAGGAAAGAGAAAACAATTGCGCAATTTAAACAATTTCGACGAGACTCGAAAACTCGGATCTCCGACAAATTTGAAGGTATAATTTTTTAGTACTAATTTTAATATCAGTCTTATGCTTTGAAATTTGTATCTCATACATATTTTAGCAAGAATTCAGAATTTATTTGTTGTAATTTTTTCATTTGTAAGCTTATAATAAAAAATAAAAAGTCAGATTTTTAGGGATTTTAGGGTTTTAGTGTTATTAGATACGCCACTGAATTGTTAGATGTGATTTTACTTTCTACAATTGGAAAATCAGTAAATGATGCTGATGAGCACAGTTTGAGGGCGAAGAATTTCGCGCAGTAACGTTATTTTTAGTAGCCGTTATATCTGTTATCTGCTATTATTATCATGGATTCTAGATTGGGACCGAATCAGGCACGTGAGTCGCCAACTGAGAGTGCCAGTTCACGTGATACCTCGCCGACCGCTGACGGAATCGTGGTGAAGAAGAGAGAGAATGAGAGGAATGAGAATGATTGTTTCGAGCAATCGGTGGTTCGAAGGATTTTTACGGGGGAAAAAGTTACTCTCCGTAGCATAGCTGAGGAAAGAGTGGATGTCATTGCTGAGAAAATGCAAATTCTTCCAGACGAGTACTTTGACGAGTTGAAGAACGGTTTGCGTGTGGTTCTTGAGGGTAATGGTGGCTCGCAACAGCGGGAGGAGTTCTTGGGGTTACAGAAGCTTGTTCAGAATAGGTCGGACTTGGTGCCAAAGACTTTGGTTCGAGCTCACCGAGTGCAGCTAGAAGTTCTTGTTGCTATGAAGATGGGAATTCAGGCATTTTTACATCCTAATGTATGTCTTTCTCAGACTTCTCTGATTGAGATTTTTACGTATAAGAGATGCAGAAACATTGCTTGCCAAAGCCAGCTTCCGGTAGATGAGTGTACCTGTGAAGTGTGCACCAATAAGAGTGGTTTTTGTAATATATGTATGTGTGTAATATGTACTAAGTTCGATTTTGAGGTGAACACGTGCCGATGGATTGGTTGTGACTTATGCTCCCACTGGACACATACTGATTGTGCTATTCGGGATGGGTTAATTTGTATGGGTAATTCTGCCAGGGTTGCCACAGGACAGGCTGAGATGCTGTTTAGGTGTAGGGCTTGCAATAGGACCTCTGAACTTTTGGGTTGGGTGAAAGATGTGTTCCAACATTGTGCACCCTCTTGGAATCGGACAGCTCTTTTGACAGAACTTGACATAGTTGGCCGTATTTTCCGTGGAAGTGAAGATGTTAAAGGTAGGAAGCTGTTTTGGAAGTGCGAGGAGCTTATAGAGAAGATGAAGAGTGGACTAGCTGAAACAACAGCTTGCAGAGCAATCCTGATGTTCTTCCAAGGTACACATCTAATTCCCTTTATCTCCTTTCCTCTGTTTGAAACTTGGATATGGAGCAGCTGTAGATAGTATTCTTATACTACCACGATAAAAGACTTAAAGTACATTTGGGTTAATTTGCACGTAACTTGAAAATGTGGTGTTATTTTAATATTAAATGTGCTCAAAATTGGACTGAAAAAATCAGGAAAATGATTCAAATCGATTTGGCCATAAAATAGAACGGTAGGGACGCTTGCGCTTGTTAATTAACCCCACCAAGCTATTACTACAAGTCTATAAGTGAGACTGACCTACCTATTATTTACTAAGTTATGTTTATACATGACTCAAAGACCTAAGAATGTTATAGTGGATTTAACAAAGGTGTAGCTCATTCACTTTGTCTTTTCTGAAGTAGGAAAATTGGTGAAAATCCTCATCCTATCATTGACCAAATCAACTTAAAATTTGTTCTCTGTTTGTAGAGCTCGAGACGGACCCATCGAGAAATGGAGGAATAGGGGAAGGTGGAAGACTATTAGCACCTCAGGAGGCCTGCAAACAAATTGCAGAAGTTGTTCAGGAAGCTATAAGGAAAATGGAAATGGTGGCGGATGAAAAGCTGAGGATGTTGAAGAAAGCCCGCCTGACTCTTGAGACTTGTGATCGTGAGCTTGAAGACAAAGCTAGGGAAGCGGCAGAATTGAAGCTTGAGAGACAGCGAAGGAAGCAGCAGATAGATGAGCTTGAGAGCATTGTAAAACTTAAACAGGCAGAAGCAGACATGTTCCAGCTTAAAGCTGATGAGACTAGACGGGAAGCTGAGATGCTCCAGAAAATTGCTCTGGCCAAATCTGAGAAATCAGAAGAAGACTATCGCAATAGATACCTAAAACTTAAGCTGAGTGAAGCAGAGGCAGAAAAGCAATATTTGTTCCAGAAAATGAAGGTTCAGGAGAGTTCTCGTGCTCTGCATGCCAATGATGGGAATGATTCTTCACAGATGTTCTCTAACGCGCTAAAAAATGTATACAATGTTTCTTCCGGTGCTGATTGCCAGACTAGTGAGAGAAATTCTGGAAGAAAGAATTAATGAAAGATGAAATTTTACCCTCTTATGCTGGAACACAACCGATGTGGCTCCCAGGTCTTGTGAAGGTCCATTTGCAGGTACTGGTTCAGTAACTAATGCTTGTATTCAACTTTCAGGTGTACTAAAGTAGGAAAAGGTGAATGTACAAGATCTTATTTATGTTGTAATTTTATTTCGTAGTCGATTTATGTGTTTCTTTTCGGCATGACATGTATTTGCAGAACTGTAATTGACGAGTTGGTTTCACAATATATAGATGTGATGCGTTGTAGTGTTGTACTAGTACATGCACACCCTTGATCCAACTGTGTATGTACAGACATGCACATATAAAGAGATCGTGATTGAATCCATGGTATACTAACTCGTCATTATGCCTGAGAATAGGGCCTTTGTGTGCTGAAGTAGTCGGAGACTGAGCCAGAGTGCAGGGTTAAGATCATTATTGAAGTTTAAGAATGTGTTATTAAATTTGGAGGATATTCTTTTTTATTTGGTGAACCAAGTTATTCACAGCCAACAACAATGATCAATCCTCTCGCATTGGGTGCGCTACTTAAGGGTAAAGGGTTGGTCAAGAATTTCTTTCCATTTTAAATGGTTGTAGATTGAATCCCGACCGATTGTTTAAGGGACAAAGTGAGCAATCACCTTAACAAGACCACTTGGTTTGGAGGATATTCTTTGACATAGTACTATAGTAGTGGACTCGATGGAAGAGAAACAGCGTCAAGCACAAGTTTTTACAACATTTGTATACTTGTTTTTTAGATATCCAGTGTTTACACTAATATATTTCCTGGCTGAATAACTAATTAAAAATCCGTCCAGTGTAGAGGTTATTCTTCGTTGGAAATTATTTATCGAAATAGGCATTTCAATTTGCTCACTCAAGGCAATTGCATATTTCACTGGAGACGAATTGAACTACATAAAAGGAACAAAAGTATCCTAGATTATAAATGACCATATTGTTTGGCTAATACAAATAGAATGATGCAACAATAATAATAACAAAAAGAGTAGCCTGATTCAAGCCTAATGCTCCTATGGGTGCTCTCTCTTTTGTTGTCATCAAGTATGTTTTCACTTTTTCACATCACTCATATCCAATTTATAAATTGGTGGTCATTTCATTTCTCTCTCCTTATTATCACTCGTTTGATTAGCTAAAATCAGGCTAAAATTACTGTGGGTCATAAGACTGGCTAGTACTTGTACAAGTTGGACTTTAGCACAGGGCCCAAAATTTTCAAAGGGCCTCAAAAAAGTAAAAACTAACATTTGCATTTTGTTTCATGTTGTCTCAGTGATTCTTTGTGGATATCATATCTACATATTATATATATATATATCTAAAACTCAAAGTAAACATTTGTCATGGTGCCGCATGTTCTCCCTCCTTCTCAGCAATTGACACAAATTAAATAATAAAAATGTATGATCTAAGACTTGAATCCACAACCTCTCCTTTGATATAAAAATGCACTAACCAACTAAGATACAAGCTCATATTGATTTTTCTGTTGTAAGTAGAAGTAATTATCCTTAACTGACCTATTTAATGTTGTATCTATATATATATATCTAAACCCAAAGCAAAAATTTGTCATGCCGTCACATGTTATCCCTCCTTCCAAGCAATTGACAAATTAAATAATTAAAAATGTATGTTCTAAGACTCGAACCCACAACCTCTCATTGATATACAAATACACTAACCAACTAAGATACAAGTTCATATTGATTTTTTGTTGTAAGTATAAGTAATTATGCTTCTTAAATTGACACACAAATTCAACTCCTACATTGATTGACCTGTCAAGTACTCCCTCCGTTTTCTAAAGATCTTCCCTCTTTCCGTTTAAGTGCGTTTCCAAAATATCTTCCCTCTTTTACTTTATTCCTTATATAGAATTTTTTCCCTTTTTACCTCTCATGTCCCTATCATATGGTCCATCATTATATTATTAATTCAATTTTACTCCCTTTCTCTCTCCTACTTTGACCCCTTGTTATTTGTTTATTTATCTTAACCTCTTTCTCTCTCCCACTTTACCCACACATGCCCCACACAACTTGATTCTCATTGGTATCTGTAGTAATAGTAACAAGGAAGATCTTTAGGAAACGAATGTAGTAAAGGAGTAATATCTGGATAAAAAAAGTAAATGAATAATATACTAATATATTCCCGTGTTGCAAGTTCTATTACCTATCAAGTCTCTTTTTACCATAATAGTGATATTAAAACATTAAATCAACTTTACTGCATTATAAAATCTCTAATGGGTGCACCACACCTTAATTTTTGTTTAGCCTTTTATAACAAAGAAAAGACAATATTACCTATATGAAGAAGAAACTCGATATATATATATATATATATAGAAGTGAGTTCATATGAGAATGCATACTTATATGAGAAATGAGAATGAATTTTACACACTATAACTCTTATGAATAAGTGATGTAACTTTAATGAAAAAGTGATGTAACTCCAAAAACAAAATATTTGGAAAAAAAAATTCAAAAAAAACAAAAAAAAATTTGAATTCAAAATTTTTAAGAGAGATATAACTCTAATGAACAAGTGTTGTAACTCTAAACCAATCGTGTGGTTGAGATTCATTCTCATTTCTCATGTAAGGGACATTCTCATGTGATCTTGCCTATATATATATATATATATATATTATATATATATATATATATATATAATATATATATATGGATGTATAATAGTAATTTCAATCGATTATAGGTAGGAATGAAAATGGAACGTGTCTTCATGACTCAAAAAATGATATTACAAACTTTGACGTGTCTAACTTAAAAGACCGATCCATTGTAAAACATGAGTTTGTGCGCGGGTAACTAATTGTTTTAAATAGGTGTGATATATATATGATAAAAAGTTACTCTTTAGACCTGGATAACCTTTTGTCCTAAATAGGTCACTTTTACTTATATATAAGTGACTCATAAGAGGTAAACAACTATTATTTGTTTTACAATGACTCATTTTGACTTAAAAGAGTCACCCATTTTGCGAAAAATGAATGATATCACAATAAATTTATTATGCACTCGGTACCAAATACTAATTGAAAGTTATGAACCATTGGAGGTCGTCACGTATCATTTAAATGTATACGCTGATATGGGGGCATGTAATTTGATTAATTTCATAAAGAAATAATAAACGAATTATCATCAATGATTCGGGGGTTCGTCTGGGCCTCTGGGGCAACAACTAGTTTCTTTTGTCAAAATTCAAGTCCTTAGTACCTTTTGATTTCCTATAAAATAAAATAAGGAGTGTTAAAAAATATGGAGTTTAAAAAGGATCGCCTAATTATGAAAAAAAATAAAAATCAAAAGAGTTTATTGTTACCTTTTGATTTCTTATATATATGTAATTCATTATTGATTGGACTTAGTTCCTTGAAAGTGAACTTTATGTTTTTATTGTTTCTCTATTATTATCTTTCATATAATTTATTATTGATTTTTATTAAACTGAACTAAATTGTCTTAAATTGAATTCATTTTATGCTGAACTTTTTTTTGAGGGGTATTTTATGCTGTACTTAATAGGGCCATAGTTGCAGGAGCATGATTTGGAAAGACCTGTAAGCATTAGCATACTTGCATTTAAGAACTTACTGGCATAACTAGGAAAGGAAGTTGAAGGCCAAGTTTAAGAGACTAAATTTACAATTATATATACATTGATAGGGGGTACATCTACCATATTATATCAGCATTTGAAAAAAAAGACATCTTTTACATGACATTCTACCTTCTAATATAGGACACAAAGTAACTTCGGCATTTCATGAGCCACTTACTACCATTATGAAATTAATAAGTCAATCTAGCAAGTATTATTTTTTGTTGCTATTCACAAGAAATCTGTTGCCAACTAGAGTTGACATATTGGAAACGGAAAATAGTAGTTGCTAAAGATTCTGTTTCCATATAATTATAGCTATTAATTTCAAAACAATTTTGTTGCCACCTTGCAACCATTTAAAAATAGTCATCATATTAGTTGTTATATTATCATATTAGGTTATATTTGGTGTATGAGTTGCCAATTCTAGCAACGAATTACAATAGTTGTTGCTACATATAAGGTTGGGGTAAAATAAGGCTAGACTCGTATCTATACTTTTAATTTTTAGATGTAGACTCATGTCCTATCATATTCATAGGGTAAATATTTTAGGACACTTATTTGTACCCGTAGGATCCGATAGGATATGGATAGGGTCTAAACTCTAAATTGGATCCAATACAAAAAAAATTCTGCTTACATTTTCACGTGTATATAAAATCGTTAAGCACAATTTTATATATTAATTTTGCAATTAGCTTACATAATATCACATATTCACATTCCATAGCAATACATAATTTTTGCACATCCCAAAAGTCTCATACATCAAAATATAAATGAAGAGAGTGACATTGTGATAATGAGAGACTGAGAGTAGAGAAAGAGAGTGAGAGGAGAGCGAGAGAGTGATAATGTGATAGTGAGAGACTGAGAAAGTGAGATTAAAGTGAAAGATGAGACGTGATTGCGATTTGCGGCTAGGGTTCCTGGATGAGGGAGGGTTTTAGTTTTACTGGAAGGATATTTTTTTATATATATATATATATATATATATATATTTTAAAAAAATAAAAATATATATTTTAATTGATGTGAGTCAATGGGTAGGGTCTGGGTAGGATTTGAGAATTTGAGAAGTGTACCCTTACCCTACCTTTACCCGATAGTATCAGAATCCACACCTTACCCTTATCCATAAAGTCCAAAAAATTAAGGGCCTGTTCTCTTCGGCATAAAACAGCTGAACTGAACTGAACTGCATTGAACTGAACTGAACTGAAAATAAGTTGGGGAGAACAGGCCCTAAGACTCATATCCCTAAACATCAACGAATTATTGATATTGGTTGCTAAAATTAGCAACAAATTATTAAATGTTGGTTGTTAATAGAGACAACAAATTATTAATTACCACGCATGGTAGGCTAGGAGACATGAGCTCGATCTAAAGGCTTTAGGTAAACTTGGTTCAAGAGATCATGCAATTCACACCAACAATCCATTTCGCCTGATGAGGAGAGAATAGTCCACTTACAAGTACAAAAAAGGTTACATATTAAGAATAAATTGATGATAGTAGGAGAAAACTCTTCTAACTTATAAGGTGATACAATATCTCCTAATTTGCCGTGTAGGAGAATCTTTACTATTTAGCAACGTAACATCTAATTAAAGAACAATCCGTTTTGCATGGACCCGGTTCACACTAAAAATCGTGTGAACCAGGCCCAGGCACGTGACCGGTTAAGAAGTACTCACTTATACACTATATCAAAAATAGATACAGTATATGATACATAGGTACACTATATCAAAAATAGATACACTATATCATAACTACGTACACTATATCATACAGAGGTACACTTTATCATAACTAGGTACACTATATCCTATTTGAACACTATATCATAACTAGGGTACACTATCCTATAGAAGATATTTACTTAAACGCATTACAGAAACATACACTATATCAAAAATAGATACACTATATCAAAAATAGATACACTATATTAAAAATAGATATACTATACTATACATAGGTACACTATATCATTTTAACATATACTATATCATTTTAACATATACTATATCATTTTAACATACACTATCCTAAACTGACGTGATATGGATCCTGACGTGATATGGATCGGGTGCACACTAATTAGTGTGCACCGGGTTCATATTAGTTTTTATAATTAAAGAAAACACTTATTTCCAATGATAAAAAATCAGATGTTTGTTGCCATAATTTATTTCTAAATGGCAAAAAGATATGATGCCATCTAACAACAAACAATTATATGACTTGTTTCCATTGTTAAGCAATTATGTGTGTTGCCTTAATTTGGTGCTAATGAGTAATGACAACAAATTGAAAATGCCATCCATCAACTAATAGTAAGATTGGTGATGGTTTCCATAGCAATTAATAAAACATTTGTTGTTACCAATTGACGGAAATGTAAATAAAAAATTTCACTTTTAAATAGGCAACATAAAAATAATACAATCTCCGTTTCTTGATAAGTGCAACACTTTCTTAATATGAAATAGTCACAATAAGTGCAAAACCCAGTTCAAAATGGTAAAAAACATTCAATATTATTACAAATATGCCACCAGAAAAAGTAAGAGAGGATCACAACTTTTTTGTTTGATCACTTAAATTTTCTAATTTATTTTGATCCCAACTTTCTCTCTCTACATTCCTTGATATTCCTTCACTTTCTTTATGTTATACTTATTAAGAAACAGAGAAAGTATGGGCATATTCTCCCCAACTTATTTTCAGTTCAATTCAGTTCAGTTTAGTTATAACCAGTTTAGTTCAGTTGCAATCAGTTCAATTTGGTTTAGTTTAGTTGCAATCAGTTTCAGTTCAATCCAGTTCAGTTCAGTTCAGCTTAAACTATCATTTCTATTAATTATAATTTAATTCATTTCAATTCAGTTTAATTCAGTTTAATTCAGTTCAGTTCAGTTCATATGCAATTAGTTCAGTTCAGTTCAGTTCAGTTCATATGCAATTAGTTCAGTTCAGTTCAGTTCAGTTCAATTCTATATAGAATTTAGTTCAGTTCGATTCAACTATTTTATGTCGAAGAGAACAAATCCTATATGTTATTTTTTTTTGAACAATTTAAAAAACATTTGACAGACTTTGTTTCTATATAAAAATATAATGCTCTTATTTTGCATTGTATGCTAACTTTTAAATGCATCTCTATAAGTGCAAGGGGAAGATTCAAGAGCAAAAAGTAACCTTTTTGCTTTTTAAATTTGGATATATATAGAGAAATGGCGTTCTTTTTTCAAAGGAAGCGACCCTATGGCAACCAACTTATGTATACTATCAAACAAATGTCAAATCTCGAATTATTGGATAATATTATATGTAAAGGGGATAATGTTATATGTAAAGGGTAGAATGGTGATTTACTAGTTATATGTCTGTATTGTAAACATTATATATATTGAATGTCAGGGTTAACCTACTAAGGTTAACACAATTATTCTCTACACTTGTACATGGTATCACAACCAGGGTTTTTTTTTCCCTAAAAATTATTTTTACCTTCTCTAAAATAAATTAATTTTTATCATCATAGATCTTGCGCCTCAAGCTTCCGCCGTGCCACCTGCCTCCGTGACCCTCTCGTCGGCGTCGACCTCCGGTCCGCCATTGCCTCTGCCGGCGAGCTCAACCGCTGCCCAGCAGCCCTTCCCATCGTTCTTCACGACGTCCAGCGATGCACTTGCGTCGCCCAGCCGGACTCTCACCAGCGCCTACTCGACGCCCTTCGGTGGCTTCTCGTCGGCCATTCTCAGTGGTGCGCCGCCTAGCCGGCCTGTCGCCGGCCCCTTCTCGTCGGCCCTCCTCGGCGGTGGCTCCCCCACGCCCTCCTCGTCGCACTACAATCCACTATATCCGCCTGTCTCTGCGCCGTTGACCACCACCGGCTTCTTTCAGCCCTTCAACATGCCGCCAAGTTCTTTAGTATTTGCCCTCCCGCAAATCTCCGCCCCTAATCTAAGTAATTTGGTGACTATTACCCTCTCTTCTCCTGAAGATTATTTGTTATGGAAAACCCATATTACTTGTTTACTTCTTTCCCATCAATTGCTTGGTATGGTTGAAGGCACTAGTTCTATTCCTCCTGCTACTGTAATTGATGAACGTGGCATTACGATTCCTAAAGTTCAATTTTATGAATATTTACGTGTGGATCAACAAATTAAATCATGGATTTTTGCCACATTATCTAGGGATGTTTTTGTGGATGTTCATGATTTATCTACTTCTGTGGAAATTTGGACTCGTTTACAAACTAGATTTATGCATGCTAGTATGGCTAGATCCATGGAATTGAAGGGACGTTTAACTTGTATTAAAAGATTGCTTCCCAATTCCTCCTCTCATCATGCCTTACTTGGTGTTCAATCTACTGGTTCTGGATCAAGTTCCTTCTCAAAGTCTAATTCTGGAGGGAGGAATAGGGGCCGTAACAACAAAAAATATGGGGGGAATAATAATCGTGGGGGTAACAATAATCAAAATACTCGTGCAACTGGTGGTGGCAATGGGGGAAATAGTAATTTTCGTGCCTCTGGAAACAACAACAATGCTAATCGGGGACGCTCAAATGGTGTGAGTAAATATTCTAACTTGTCATCTTATAGTATGCCTTGCCTGGATTATATTACTAATGATTTGTCTTTAGCAGGGAATAATTCATCAAGTAGCAATGTAAACTCTACCCCTACTTCAAATACTTGTGGTTTATGTTGGTTTCCAGGTCATCAAGTTGCCTATTATCCTCAACGCTTCAATTCCACCTTTGTTCCCTCTTCATCTGAAAGTGTCACTCGAGCCTTAGTTGCACTGTCTATTGGTGGTGAAGTTAATGATTCAGTTTGGTACCCAGATTCGGGAGCTGCCTCTCACATGACTCCTCAGGATGGTAAGTTTTCTGCTAAAACTCCTTATATGGGTCTAGTTCTGTTGTAGTTGGTGATGGTACCTTACTCCCTATTAAAAGTACTGGTAATTTAACCTGAAAGACTACAGGTCATCCCCTCCAGTTGTCATCTGTCTGTCATGTTCCTCACTTAAAACATAATTTATTATCAGTTAACAAGTTGTGTCAAGACAATGATTGTGTTGTGAATTTTGATAAATTTTTTGTTTCTGTTAAGGACCAGACAACGGGGGAGGTTCTACTTCGGGGATCCAATAAGCAAGGTGTCTACCCTCTTCAGCCTAGTGTTATCCCTCCTGCATCATCCGTTCATGCTTTCCTAGCCACTAAGGAATTGGGTGCAGTCTGGCATGCTCGTCTGGGTCATACATCTTCTAGTATTTTAGGAACTTTATGTTCAAATAAATCTATCACATGTACCTCTAAGTTTCATGATGATTGTGTGTGATGTAAGTTAAGAAAAATACATCGTTTACCTTTTGATTCAGTTAAACATCTTTTTTCATATCCATTATATAAAATTCACAGTGATCTTTGGCAATCTCCTGTTTTGTCAAATCAATTATATTGTTACTATGTTGTATTTGTTGATGATTTCTCGCGATATTCATGGATTATCCTTTACGTCGCAAATAAGAAGTTTATTCTCAATTCATTGTTTTTCAAAAGATGGTTGAGAATCTATTTAATTGCAAGATTAAAATTTTTCAAAGTGATGGAGGCAGGGAATTTGATAATTCCCCTCTTCTACAACATTTTCGCGATAATGGCATAATTTTTCAAAAATCTTGTCCCCACACTCCAGCTCAGAACGGTGTTGCAGAACGCAAACATCGTCATATCATTGAAATGGCACGTACTATGATTATTCATTCTAACTTTCCTGCTGAATTTTGGGTTGATGCATCATATACAACCATTTATACTATTAATCGCTTGCCCAACTCGGTTTTAGGGGGTGTTTCTCCTTCTGAAAAATTGTTCATCATCCTCTTTCCTATCATTTTTTGAAAACGTTCGGTTGTGATAGCTTCCCCTTGTTTCTGAATTCTAAAAATCACAAATTGCCACCTAAGTCTAAAACATGTGTTTTTATTGGATATGCATTAGATTATAACGGGTATCATTGTTTTGATCCTACGACCAACAAAGTCTACACTAGTCGTCATGTTCTTTTTCATGAACATAAATTTCCTTATCCTACTCTTGTTGGTTCTGAGTCTACCGTGTCTTACACCTCTCCCTTAGTACTGACTTGTGACTGGAATCTCACAAACGTTGCCCGTGCTGACCCACACACGCACGTGGGGCCCTCGACCCCTACTCGCAGCACTCTCGCTGCCTCCCTTCCAGCCGAGGCCACGCCAGTTGTGCGGTCCGCCTCACCCGCGCTGAAATCAGCGCCCTCGACACCTACTCGCACCCCTGCTGCCTCGTTATGCATACACTCGCCCGCGCCTCATGACGCGCCTAACCCCCCTCCCGCGTCTGCCTCGCTCGCTGTCGAGCCAGCCCTCTATGGCCTGGCCGGGCCTCTTATATCTTCTTCCTTGCACACTCTCGCGCCAGCACGTCTTGGCGCTCCCTCGCCCGCTGCTGTGCGTGGCTCCCCTCTCCCGTCTCCTGGCTGGGCTGCTGGCTCTCCAGCGCCTGCCTATCCTGTTTTGTGTGCTGCCTCCGCGGGTAGCTGGCCCTCCAATGCCACGACTCTCTCTCTCTTGTCCCTCCATTGTCGTCCAGTCTTGTGTCGCCTAACCCACCCTTGTCTACATCGACTTCTGTAGTTGTCAACCACCATCCTATGGTTACTCGCTTAAAGGATGATGTCTCTATGCCAAAGGTCTTTATGAATTTAAAAACTGATGTGGTTGAGTCTGAACCCCCTAATTTTAAACAAGCTTCTAAAGACTCACGTTGGCGTCAACCTATGCTTGATGAGTATAAGGCTTTAATTAATAATGACACATGGGAGTTGGTACCTCGCAACTATGATAATAATTTACTTGGTTATAAGTGGGTTTATCGGATTAAATATAATTCTGATGGTTCAGTGGAGCGGTTCAAAGCCAGACTTGTCGTTTTTGGAAATCACCAGCAGGCGGGTATTGATTACTTTAAAACCTTTAGTCCTGTTGTTAAACCTACTACTGTTCGCTTGGTTCTTACTATTGTTGTTTCTCTTTAATGGTCTATTCGTCAGTTTGATGTCAAAAATGCTTTTCTTCATGGTTTTCTTAGTGAAGAGGTTTATATGTGTCAACCTCCGGGTTTAATTTATCCATCTAAACCTACTCATATTTGTCGTCTCTGAAAGTCTATTTATGGTTTGAAACAAGCTCCTCGAGCTTGGTTCTCTAGGTTCAGTAATTTTCTATTATCTATTGGTTTCAAGTGCAGCAGTTGTGACACTTCTATGTTCACTCTCAGATATCGTGGTCATCTCATTATTCTTCTGTTATATATGTTGATGACATTGTACTTACTGGTAGTAGTCCTCCTCTTGTTGCCAAATTCATTTCTGTTCTTTCTTCTCAATTTGCCATGAAGGATTTAGGGGATCTTCATTACTTCTTAGGTGTTCAGGTTGTGCGTACTCCCTCTGGTTTATTTTTGTCTCAACATAAGTATGTCTCTGATTTACTTCGTAAATTCCATCTTCATACTGTTAAACCAGTTACCACATCTGTTATCTCTAGAGTAACATTGTCTCTGCTTAATGGAGAACTTCTTGCTGATCCCACAGATTATCGTAGTATGGTTGGTGCATTGCAATACTTAACTATGACTCGTCCAGATATTGCTTATGCTGTTAGTATGGTGTCTCAGTTTATGCATGCTCCTTGTACTACTCACCTTCATGGTGTGAAAAGAATTTTCAGATATCTGTAGGGCACTTTGGATTTCGGTCTCTTCTCATATAGTAGCAGTTCTCCTACTGTTGTTATTGCCTACTCTGATGCAGATTGGGCAGGATGCCCTGACACGAGACGTTCTACTACTGGCTATGCTGTTTTTCTTGGGAAGAATCTCATTTCTCGGCGTTCGAAAAAGCAACGTACTGTCTCCAAGTCCTCCACTTAGGCTGAATACAGGGTCATTGCCTACACAGCTGCAGAAACTATTTGGCTCAAGCAACTTCTTGCTGACATTGGCCCTTTTTTCCGTCGTTCTGTGATTGTCTATTGTGACAATGTCTCTGTTATTTATCTCACTGCTAATCCAGTCCATCATGATCGTAGCAAACATGTTGACGTCGATTATCATTTTTTTCGAGAAATGGTTGCCAAGGGAGGTCTTATTGTTCGACATGTTCCTACTCAGTCTCAGGTTGCTGACATTTTTATTAAGGGCCTATCTACTGACTTGTTTACTAAACATCGTACCAATCTATTCACCCCGTACATATTGAGAGGGTGTATTGGATAATATCATATGTAAAGGGGATAATATTGTATGTAAAGGGTAAAATGGTAGTTTACTAGTCATAAGTGTGTATTATAAACATTATATATATTGGATGACAGGGTTAACCTACTAATTAACACAATTATTCTCCACACTTGTACACGAATGTTATGCAAGAAAAACGCATATTTTTGTTAACGTTGCAAATAAATAGAATTACATTTCATGAATCAATAAAGAAATAGTTGTTTTTAATAATGCAACTTTTTAGCCTTTCACAAACAATAATGCATATTTTACTTACAAAAATAGTAATTTGTGTTTTTTATAGGTTCTAAGAACCTTGATATGCAACCTTTTCACCAATTGTTCACCGTTAAGTGTTCAAGTTTATCTTTTTTACAGGTTTTATTCGGCTTTATTTAATTTATCTTAGGAAAATTTGCACAAAACCACCTTAAGTTTTCACTTATTTAGAAACTCCCACCTTTATGTTTTTTTTTTCCTAAATTTCCACCTAAACTTTACAAAACCTTTATAAACACCCACCACTTAACAGATTTCGCCAAACTCCGTTAGTGGTGGGACCCACATCAATTATTTCTTTTGTTTTTCCCTCCAAACAACTCATTTCCCCCCTTCTTATACAAGAGAATTTCCCTTTTCACCCTTTGATCCTTCACCCACATCTTATCAGAAGGAGGTTTATTTGTCCCCTTTGTTGCTTGTGTTGGAGGGAAATTCTCTTATATAAGAAGGGGGAAGTGAGTTGTTTGGAGGGAAAAACAAAAGAAATAGCTGATGCGGGTCCCACCACTAACGGAGTTTGGCAAAATCCGTTAAGTGGTGGGAGTTTATAAAGGTTTTGTAAAGTTTAGGTGGAAATTTAGGGAAAAAAAACATAAAGGTGGGAGTTTCTAAATAAGTGAAAAGTTAAGGTGGTTTTGTGCAAATTTTCCTTTATCTTACTCAAAGAAAATGGGGGTACAGAGGTTAAATTATTCAGGAATGATCAAAAGGTTGCATTATTATTTGTCAATGGCCAAAACGTTGCATAATTAGAATCAAAATTCCATCAATAAATGTTGTACATTAATTTACAAATGTTTTATTGTAGTTTATATATATATATTGTTTATTTCAACCCTAATGTTTTATTATTGTATTATTCAATTATACAAATAATATATTATATTAATTTCTAAATATTTTTTATGTACCAAAATACCCCTAATATGCATTTAAATTACGTATATCAGTTTGAGATTCGCAGATTACCCTATTTATCCTCTTATTAAGGAAGTGATCCATAAATTAGGATGCTTTACAAGTACAGCGCTTACCCAATAATTTGAAGAGGTGAGAAACATTGAGCACACTTTCTTTTTGAGTTTAAAACTAATTCATTAATTCAAAGCTAGTCACACGACATTTACAATAACAGTCAGCACTAACAAATAAATATCAAAATTCGTTGAGGAGATTTAATACTTTTGAAAACCCTTATCTTTCATATCGTTGTCTAATGCAAGAGTATGCAACCTTCTACAAGAGGGTCTATCGATCTTTTGTAGTTTTCAAGTAAAATTGAATCTAATTCAAGTGATTATAAACGAAGTACTAACATTTGTTATAACCCCTCACAAATTTCGACCAAAAAAATTAACCTCTTGAATCACACAAAGAACCAAAAATAAAGTTTTCATACTCTCACATGGAGATAGATAAAACCCAAATATAAGTTGATATAACCCAATATATGGGTAGAAAAACTCTTAATTAGAGAAACACTGAAGTTTCTTAGAAACAATAATACAAAAAATAGTAACAAAAGAAAAAAAAAAGGAAGTTTACCATCGCCTCAAAAGGGTGGTTGTACCCCCAAGGTTGAATATTAGGTTTTTGTAAATGATGAGAGAGAAGAGAGAAAAAAAGGGAAAAAGATCGAGCACGCTTAGGAATAAGGAAATTTTTGCTGTTTTATTTTCTCTAAAATCTACCAATTCAAAAAACTCTATATGGTTAGGATGGCTAAAAAAATTGTGGGCAAGCTTAGCAATATGGCTCGTAACATAAGGAATGATAAATGTACGTCTAACAGTTAGATGAAAAAGTTATACCTCACACATTCATATGTAGTATTTATGTGTTCATGTATAGTGTTTGTGTTGGTCATATATACCGCCTGTGTTTTGTTAAAGACCATCATCTATTATTTTCTGTTGTTTTCATGAACATTATATGTTATTACCAACACAAACATTATTGTAAATCCATGATGACTATATACATGAATGTGTTAGATATTATCCAAACGTTATAGATATAAGTCTCTTGTGGTAATGTATTACTAAAGCTACTGGAAAGAGATTATGAGGTGAAGTAGGAAAAGGGGAAAGAACTATTGGGGATCTGAACAATGTGTTTACCCCATCTTAAGACCTTTTGCATTGACTTTAGTTATAACCCTATAAATCTTAAAATACTAATCCTAAAACTAGAATGATGCATGTTAGATAAACAACAGTTATGATCTTATCGATAAAATCACAGTTGCCCCATGAGTAAACAACAAGTGAATTTTTCGACATCCATGATTCTTGTTGACTTCATACCAACTTATAGTAATCGGCTATTGTAAATGAACAATCAACGATGATTATGCAACTATTTGTAGTAAAAGTCTTTTGAGTATGGATGAGGAGGAGAAATGTTTTGATGGTTGGAAGTTGGAACGTGTGCTTTTTGATTATGAAGTTCGGAGGTATATTTGAGAGCTACAATTATTAGCTCAAGATCGTTGCCCTAGAAAATTCTTATATGAATGCGACACCCTAGTTAAATGTGGTGGTTTTCAGCGCGTCAACTCAAATGTGGTTCTCCTATCAAAGAGAGGACCTGACATACTCTCCCAATACACTATGGAGTCACCAGAGAACGTGGCTCTTCAAAGAATCATGAATCAAGAATTTCAAGTGATAGATTGCCATTGGGATTGCTCATGTAGGGAGATGCAACTATCACTATTGGCGGATCGTTGTCTAGGTGGTGTGCAGAACCCACTCCTCCCACCACTTCCATCAAGCATGATATACCCCTTTTAATGCATGTTACTTTTCTCTAAGAAGCTACATTGTGTCCTTGTTTATTTCTATTTCAGAGTAGCAATTATCGATGATAGCCATCAGAATTATGACTCAATCATGCATCACAATCATTGAACAACGGATACTTCCATCAAAAACAATTTTTTTTACTAATTGGACTTCTTTTTACTATAGAGGGGTTGTAAGAGCTAAAGTCGAGTTTGTATTTGATTAGTTTTAGTCTATCATTTATGTATCTTTGCAGATTGTAATATTAAATTTTTAATTAATGCAAATTTTGTTGATATCTAACTTTTTTTTTTTTTTTTTTTTGTAGGGTTAGAATTACTTCTCCACTTTTTTGTATTGTCTAAAGCATTATGATCACTTATCTATCAACATAGGTCTATCAACTAGGGAGTGATTTTACAAAATGTAGCTAACTTTCGGACAATTATTCTTTCACAGTTCGGGCTCATAATGCAAGTAAATTCAATGTAAACATGATGTTTTGAAACAAGGAAAATCACTTTCTTTAATTTATATCTTTGTTTATTTTTGACTTTTGAGTGGAGGAGAATCACTTTCTTTATTGCCTCTAAATATAGACTGATAAAGACTATTTATAGTAACAAATAGGTGAGGTCCCCACCAATTCATTTTGGTGCATGAGAAAAATTCAAGCTTTTCAACTGAAGACTTATGCCACTTCAGTAAACAACAAAAACATTCCTACTTGGGCAAACCAAACCTAGCTACTCTCAAGTTTCAACGTCACCAGATCATTTGTTTGAATTTCTCTACAAGATAAGAGTGTTATATACTTCTACTAGTAGAATCTACATTATCATTCATGATTTAACTCTGTGTATTACTATATGTTTGCTTTTATAATGAAAATACAGTGATAATAATTTCCTCAAATTCTACATCTCCGTCATTCTGCATGCAAAAGGTTCCGAAGCACTAACTATTGATTGTTTGTCACTTTTTCTTTGGGCCCATATTGTTCATATGGCAGTATCGAGTGGGAGATTTACTATATCTTTGCAACAGACTAATGGCTAATGATCCTAGCTATAATATTATTCTTCTACCTCAAAGTCAAAATACCCATTTTCAGAATTAATTTTATCCATTTGTTTTAATTTCAGTCACCAACATACCAATTTTTTATTTTATTTTTTCTAAAAGGAAAGAGAAAACTAAGGTGGATTCCAACTCAAGCCTCTCCCTGAAGTATGTTTACGCACGATAATGGAAAAATAAATATCAGGAGAGTCAAACCAATAAAGTGGAGATAGTTCAAATAATTCAACAAAAGCTATAAAAACTAGCCGTCTCTCCAGCAAAGATACCAAAAACTTAATGGTTTTAAAACAATACCGCATGAGCACGGTGTCTGTTGTTAACAGAGACTTAGCAAATACGGGTCATCTAAAAGGAGAGGATTTATATAGATTGATGTTCAATAAATCTATTTCAAGAGAAAAGTTATCTAATGAGTAATAACTAAACTAAAGTAAACTAGATCACAAATAGATGGATGCAAATAAAATAATTAAAAACCTAGCGCATTCGATCGATCGACCATGCTTATACCAATTTAATCAATACAATACAATTTAACAATAATACTTGAAGTGAGAGACGAGGAATTAGAGGTTTTTCTTAATTCTATGGTCAGATCTTAACACTCTTAGTCAACATATACAGTATGTACGCTAACATAATCACATCTATCAATTGTAACAAGCCTCTAATAAGTACGATCTTTCAATTCTAACTCCTATTAGCTAAATCATAACCCATGATATTGCGCAATTACATGAATTAATCAATTATAAAAAAAATCAATAGGAATTACTCTAATTCAATCCAAACATTGAAGAACATTAAATCATAATTAAAAAAAAGGTATAAACATGGCTTCCCTCACTTAACCCTAGAAATAGACTACTCACTCTTGATATTAACAAACATAATAAACATAATCAAAGTAAAAGAATTCATCAATATAAACTAAGTAAGAAATAATATCGAATCATTGAAGAACAATGGAAGCGAAATTAACGATCTTTAATTAATAAATCTTCAAACAGTAGAATGCATACAAAGCTAGAGAGAAACTAAGTGTTTTAACTTGATGAGCGAGGAAACTAAGATGGTTTAGTCGAAAATTTATAAAATCCTATATATAGTGGTTGGTAAAACTAATAAAAAAAATACGAAAATAAGTCATTAGGAGAAACCACCCTGTCGACGGGGCCAAACCACCTGGTCAAGCGACGATGATTCTTCAATTACGCGCTTAGTTGGAATTTCGCCTGGTCAGGCGCGCAAGCGATTTGGAGTCTTTTTCGTCCAGTCAACTAGGCCAATTGCACATAGGAGAGCTTACTCGCACGGTGGACCAGGCGGAGCTTTTCTTTAGCTTTTCACGCGAATTCTTCCTCCATACTACTTGACTTGCTTCCAGGATCTTCTATGGGTAATGTAGGATCATCAGAGTTATTTTCCATGGCTTGATTGCGAAATAAAATGCATAATCTACACAATAAAACATAAAGAAATAAAACCAAGCGAAACCATATCAAATCACAAAAATATAAGCTCAAAAGCGCTCAAAAACAAATTCAATGTTAAGAGAATAAGGCTAACCTTTCGCTTGTCCCCAAGCAAAACAACACAAATGAGTTACAGCAACATGGTCACCCCATAGAAAATTCAGTTCAAAAAGTATCACTGGACTCAAAATCAATCAAGAAGGCATGCATTATCATCAATCAATCATATTAATCCAACAACCAATCACCGAGAGAGACAATCAAGCAAGGCCACTACGCATATCGTGCAGGTTCTAAGATGGTACTCAACAGTGAGTCACTCCTCTCATCTTTGTGACAGGCAAAAGATGTTCCCAATTGCTCTCTGTTCCTACCATACGTCTCTTCCCAATTCACTACTCTTGTGTGTTTGGAAGGTGATATATGTCACTCAATCTAGTTAAGTCGACTCAAAGATGACACTTACTCTTTAGCTTTGATCTCTTGACTCACTTTCAATCCAATAACGCAACACATAATGATCATGAGGACTTTTTAAGGTTGTAATGGGGTTGAAGTTAAGGATATAGAAATAATTTAGGAATGTGCTGGATAAACCTAGCATGGAGGAGCATAGACTGGCAAAACTACTCCAATGAGGCCTTCATAACTCCAAACACCGACATATCCAATATAACACTCACATTTTTCTCAAATTGAGCACCATTTTCACTTTCTTTAAACTTGTTTTTTTTATCTTTTCAAACCACACTTTTTCAATTTTCAACCTTTTTGCTTCTTTTCTTGATTTGTTTTCGTTGAACTTATTTTCTTTATTTTTAAATACATGAGGTCTCAAGTCAATCCTAAAATCATCATAATCCAACTCCAACTAGCACACATCACAACCTATATAGCTATCAAAACAACTCAATTAGTCAACTAATTAATGCTCCCCCAAGCTAGGCTTGGGACAGAGAATCAAATTAGGCTGAGGGGATTATAACGAGGTTAGTAATCATAAACAATCAGAAAGGCTTCAAAGGGGATAGAAATTCAATAATGCAATCAATCACAACTTTGGAGCTAGAAATTATGAAAAGAATGCCTCAATCATGTCAAAATGTATGCACATCAAATTTCAAAGAGTACGGTATCATAAGCAAGATCAATAGCATAACCGAGGAACTAATAATACAACAAATGAAGATTGGATGAAAGATAGGCATCCACGGCTCAAGGAATCTCAAAGTCTAACCAACTCAGCTCTATAATCAATGCAAGTGTCACAAGTATAATGCAATCAAGTGTCATGGAAGATTGAAAATTGAATTAAGGATAACAACTCCTCATGTCAATTTTCATAGATTAAAAGGTCAAAGTAGTCATTTAAAATATTGAAGCACACAAAAACAAACATGTAACTCTAATGTTCATGTCAAACTCGTATTTTCATTTTTTTTTTTCTTATTCTTTTTTTTCTTTTTCTAGTCTAAGAAAGCAATAAAGTCAACTAATCTAACATAAGAAGGCATTAAGTAGAAAGAAGTGGACTTACAGAGATCCTTCTCTAATCTAAACTCAACAATAGCCTCATCGCAGTAAGAGGGAAGGAAAGGACTCAATCATCAGCATCATCAGACTTATCTGCAGCAAAACCTCCACTGCTACCACCTGTAACACCAAAAGGAGCATGGCTACTGGTACCCCCATAGTGGGGCGCACCCCTAACATCAGTGAGATCAAGCACCTGTGGTGTGTACTAAGGGTGAAAGTTCGGTGTGCGGTTTGGATTAGGGCCTAATCCAATCCGATCCGAATAAAATTTGGATTTCAATTTTTCAATCCGAATCCAAACCAACAATTAGGGTTTGAATCTGATCCAATCCAATCCGAAATTTCATACTCTGGATTGGATCCGATCCGAAAATCCGATTTTTTTAAAACTCTAGTTTTTCGATGAAATAAATTAAGCACAACAGAAGCCTAGTCGATCTAGGAAATGAGGAATTAAGTGCAGTTAGTGTTTTAGGGGAAGGATTGAAGTGCTATGTGTATTGGGCTATGGAGTAGTTTTTTTTATAATAAAAAAATCAGTTAAACACTTAAGCCTAATCCAGATACATAATACAAGGCATATTACTATTCGGTTATATTGGATTCTTGGATCCAATTACCCTCAATCCAATCCGATCCGAAAATCCAATTTTTCAAAAAATCTCAATCCGAACACAGTTCGAATCCGATCCGAATTACTAATTCGGATTGGATTGGATTGGATTTCGGATTTCATCCGAATAACTTTCACCCCTAGTGTGTTCCATGAAGAATGGGTGGCATCAACGGCAACAAGTACCTGTTGAAAATAATCATGGTATATGGGGTACATGGTATACCATATGTCATATTCCATAATGATCAACCGTGTATCTAACAAGGTCAGATGAGTCTTGATGGTAGCCTGACCAAGCTCAAGGCATTTCATCTGAGAGGTAAGGGCGTGATGCCCCTGCTCGAGCTAGTCAAGAACCGCCATCAAAAGGTCCATGGGTGCAGAAGAAGATAAACCTTTCCCAATTGATTGCTTATGGTAGGTCCATAAAGGTCGATGAGCAATGCGCTCTTGGCCGCGCATATGAAGAAGGTAAGACCCAACCCCAGGTTGTAGGTGGGTTTGAGCAAGGTTAGCGAGAAGTATAGACTCATTCCCAACAATCA